>NW_024741885.1:5000-46907 GCF_018991925.1 Homarus americanus | reverse complement strand
CCAACCCCATCACCACCACCAACCACCACCACTGCAACCCTGACCAACCACCACCACCATCAACCCCACCAACTCATCACCACTGCAATCCCACCAACTGTCTCACCAACTCACCACCACCAACACAACCCCACCACCTCACCACCAACTTCACCACCACTGCAACACACCATCCCCCACCACCACCACTGTAAACACACCCCATCACCAAAACCACCACCCCACACCAACACCCTGCAACACAACCCCACCACACCCCACCACCACTGCAAATCACCAACCCCACCAATCCACCACTGCAATCCCCAAATCAACCCCAATCTCAATCAACCACCACCACCACAAATCAACCCCACCACCACCCCAATCTCAACCACCCCACACCTCACTGCACCACCGTTCAACCACCACTGCAAACCCCAACCCCATCCCCAACCACACCACTGCAACCCCACCAACTTCACCACCACCCACTCACACTGCAACACCAACCCCACCACCACCACCACCACCAACCCCAACCCATCACCACCACCACTGCAACATCCCCACCCACCACCCCACCACCACCACTGTAACACACCCCACCACCACCACCCCACCACACCACTGCAACAACCCCCACACCCCCCATCCACCACCACTGTAACCCAATCCCACCACCACCACCCCCACCCACCACCTCACCACAACACAACCCCACCAACCATCACCACTGCAACCCAATCCCACCACCAACTAACTTCAATCAACTCACCCCACCACTGCACCAACCCCATCCAACCACTCACCACCTGTAACCCCGTCCCACCAACTCCACCACTCACCTCACTGCAACACCAACCCACCCAACTCCCCACTACCTACCACTGCACCACAACCTTGATCTGACTCACCACTGCAACCCAACCCCACCACCACCCCACCACCACTGCAACACACCCATCACCACCACTCTCCACCACTGCAACACACCCATCACCACCACCACCACCAACACCACCACCACCAACCCACCACCAACCACCACCAATAACCACAACCAACCAACCAACCCACCAACCAACAACCAACTCAACCCCACACAACACAACCCCCCACCCCAACAACTCAACTAACCAACTCAACCAACCAACCAACCAACCCAACTCAACCAACCAACCACAACCCAACTCAACCAACTCAACCAACCCCAACACAACCAAACCAACCAACCCCACCCCAACCACAACTCAACACAACCAACCACCAACCAACCTCAACTCAAACACCAACCAACTCACCACCACAACCACCAACACCACCCAACACAACCACCACTTCACCAACCAACCAACCAACCAACTCAACCACCACCACCACCAACACACCCCACCACCACCACACCACCACACCCACCAACACCAACTCAACCCCACCCACCCCACCCCACCACCAACCACCCCACCACCCCCACCAACTTCAACCCAACTCCAACAACTCACCAACCCAACCTCAACCAACCCAACTCAACTCAACCAACCAACCCCAACCAACCAATCAACTCCCAACTCAACCACCAACTCAACTGACCCCAACCAACCAACTTCAACTCAACTCAACTAACACCAACCCAACCCAACCAACTCAACATCAACCCCACCAACTCAACCACAACTCCACTTCAACCCAACTCAACTCAACTCCACCACCTAACCACCAAACTCACCACAATCAATCACCACCACCCCACCACCACCACCACCACCACCACCACCTCCAACCACCCCACCCCAACCACCACACCACCAACCACACCACCCAACCAACCACCAATCAACCAACCCCACCCCACCAACCAACTCCAACTCCAACAACTCAATCAACCAACCAACTCCAATCAACTCCCACCCCACCAACTCAACTCAACTACCAACTCCAACTCAACTCAACTCACTCAACCAACTCAACTCAACCAACTCAACTCAACCAACTCAACTCAACCAACTTCAACCACCAACTAACTAACCAACCACCAACTTCACCAACCCAACTCACCACCACCCCACCAACAACCACCACCCAACCCCACCAACTCAACCAACCACAACCACCAACACACACCACACCACAACCACCACCACAACCCCAACTCAACCAAACCAACTCACCTCACCAAACAACACCAACAACCAATCAACCACAATCAACAACCACCAAATCATCAACCCAACCAACTCAACCAACCCAAATCAACCCAACCAACTCAACTCAACAACTCAACCAACTCAACTACCAACCCAACACCAACCAACTAAACCAACTCAACCAACCAACAACCACCACCAACCCAACTCCACCAACCAACTTCACCAACCAACTCAACCAACACCCACCAACCACCAACACCACCCACCACCACCACCACCACCGTGTCATCAACCCTCATCCACCGCCACCACCACTGCAAATCATCAACTTAATCAACTCAACTCTAACTGCACCACCGTAACACCAACTTATCACCACCACCACCACCAATTTCACTGTAACACCCTCATCCCCACCACTCACCACTGCAACACAACCCCACCACCACCACCGCAAACATCAACCCCACCAACCACCCTCACCGCAACCCAACTTGACCAATCAACCACCCACCCCTGCACCATGCAACACCAACCCCAAATCAACTCAATCAACTTCACCACCTCACCACTGCAACATCCCCACCAACTCAATCACTGGGACTGCAACACCAACCCACAACCCACCACTGACTTCACTGCAATCCCCAAATCAACTCAACTCAACCACCTCACCACTGCAATCATCAACTCTGACCCCACCACCCCACTGTAAATCATCAACCCCACCAACTCACCACTTTCACCAACACCAACTCTATAAACCCCACCTCAACGCCAACCTCACCTCACCACCATAACCAACCCCACCACCACCACCACCACTACTGTAACACACCCCCATCACCTCAATTTCACCACTGTAACACACCCCATCCCCACCACCTCACAACTGCACCATCACCCCATCACCCCACCCACCACCACCAACACACTGCAACACAACCCACCAATCAATTCTACCACTGCAACACACCCCACCACCCCACCCCACACTTCACTGCACCACGAACCCCCACCACCCACCAATCGCCACCACCTCACCACTCATAAATCACCAACCCCACCAACCACCACCACCACTTTCACTGCACCACCATCCCACCACCACCACCTCACCACCACTGCAACCCCAACTCCCATCCCAACCACCCCACCACTGTAACCCCAATCCCCATCTCAACTCACCTCACCACTGCAACACCACCCATCACCACCTCACCACCACTTTCACTTCACCAACCCACCCTTTCAACACCACCACCACCACCAACACAACCCCACCACCACCACCATCACTGCAACACCAACCCCACCAATCAACTTCACCAACTCACCACCGCAACACAACTTGCGACCACCAACCACCAACTAACCTCACCCCACCACTGCACCACCAACCCACCCACCAACCACTGACCACCGTAACCCCACCAACTGTTCTCACCAACCACCAACTCAACCAACTCACCCCACCCACCCCACCCACCACTCAACACAACCTCACCACCCACCAACACCAACTACCACTGCAACACCCCACCACCACCCACCCACCCAACCCACCAACCACCCACCACCCACCACTGCAACCAACCCACCCACCTCCACCCCACCACCAACTCACCTCACCACCACCAACCACCACCAACTCAACCACCACCACCAACACCACCACCACCACCACCACCATGCAATCACCAATCACCACCAACCACCACCACCACCCACAACCACCCCATCACCACCCACCACCCCACCACCCCACCACCCCACCCACCCACCCACCCCACCAACCAACCTTCACCCCACCACCAACCACCCACCCAACACCCACCCTCACCCACCACCCCACCACCACCACCAACCCCACCCCACCACCACCAATCCACCACCACACCCCACCAACCACCCCACCACCACCACCACCCCACCACCACCCCACCACCACCCCAATCAACTCACCACCCCAACCACCACCAACACACCACCCCACCCAACTCACCACCACCCCACCCCACCCCACCCACCCCACCCTAACACACCCACCACCAACCAACAACTCACCCCACCCACCACATTACCACACCACCCACTAACCCACCACCCACACCATCACTGCACACCACCCATCCACCACCCCACCACCACCACTGCACACCCACCCACCACCACACAACCCCACCAACTGTCACCCACCCCACCCACCCACCCACCCACCACCAACCACCACCACCACCACCCACCACCTCAACTCACCACCCACCACCACCCACCACCCACCACCACCACCACCACCACCAATTCACCACCACCACCACCACCACCATTCACACTCAACCAACTCACCCACCCACCCACCCATCCACCCCACCCACCACCCCAACCAACCAACCACCAACCCCACCCTACCACACCCCACCAACCCCACCCAACCACCCACCACCAACTAACCACCCACCAACCCAACCCACCAACCACCACCCACCCACCCCACCCACCAACTAACCCCACCCACCAACCAACTGCACCCCACCCCAACTCAACCACCCACCCACCAACCACCACCACCACCCCACCCCACCACCCACCACCACCAACCACCACCGCAACACAACCCCACCAACAACCACCACCACCACCACTGCAACACAACCCCACCACCAACCACCACCAATCACTCACCAACCCCAACCATCAACCAACAACCAACTGCACCCCATCACCAACCCAACCAACCACTGCAAACAACCCCACCACTCACCACCAACTCACCACTGCAACATCCACCACTCACCACCACCCCACCACTGCAACACACCCCATCACCCACCCCACCACCACTGTAACACACCCCACCCACCACCCACCACCACCACACCACTGCAACACCCCACCACCCCACCACACCACCACTGCAACACAACCCATCACCACCCACCACCACCACCACTGCAACACCACCCCACCCAACCCCACCACCTCACCACTGCAACACCAACACCACCAACCCCACCACCACCACACACCACTGCAACAATCAACCCCACTCCACCACCACCACCACCACCACTGCAACACACCACCACCACCCCACCACCACCACTGCAACACACAACCCCACACCCCACCACCACCATAACACACCCACCACCACCACCACCACCACTCCACAACACAACTGCACCACCACCCACCACTGCAACACACCCCACCACCACCACCCACCACCTGTAACACAACTTATCACCACCACCACCACTGCAACACAACCCCATCACCACCCACCACTACCGCAAACACCAATCCCACCACCACCACCCACCGTAACACAACCCCACCAACCACCACCACTGCAACACACCACCACCATCCACCACCACCACCACCAATGCAACACAACCCCACCACCAACCCACCACCACCAAACACCACCCCACCCACCACCAACCCACCTGCACACAACCCCACTCCACCAACCAACACAACTGCAACACAACCCACCACCAATCAACCACCACCACCAATTCACCACCATAAACAACCCCATCACCACCACCACCACCACCACAACTGTAACACAACTCATCACCACCACCACCACCTCACCACTGCAACACAACCCCACACCACCACCACCACCACTGCAACAACCCCACCACCAACCACCCACCACCACTGCAACACAACCATCCCCACCCCACCCCACCACTGCAACAACCCCACTCCACCACCACCACCACCACCACTGCAACACACCAATCACCCCCACCACCAACAACACCACTCCAACCAACCACCAACCACCCCACTGCAACACCAACCCATCACCAACACTCACCACTGCAACCACACAACCCATCCACCACCCCACCACCACTCACCACCCTCACCACCAACCACCACCACTGCAACACAACTTCCACCACCACCACCACCGCCACTGCACACCTCACCCACCACCCCAACGACCACTGCAACACAACCCCACTCCACCCACCCACCACCCACCACCACTAGCCACACCACACCCACCAACCACCCAACCACTGCAACCCCACCAACCACCACCAACACCACACCTAACCCCCAACTCCACTCCACCCCACCCACCCCACCTCACCCACAACCCCACCAACACCCCACCCCCACTGCAACAACTCAACCAACCCCAACCACCACCACCAACTGCAACCATCCCAACCACCACCACACCACTGCAACAACCCCACCCCACCCCACCAACCCCACCACACCACACCACCACAACACCAACCCCACCACCAACCAACCACCACCACCACTGCAACACCACCCACCACCACCACCCCACCACCACCACTGCAACACACCATCACCACCACCACCACTGCAACACACCCCATCACCACCACCACCACTGCAACACAACCCCATCACCACCACCACCACTTAACACACCCCATCACACCACCCACACCACCACCACTACTACCACACAACCCCATCACCACCAATCACCACCACAACTGTAACGCACCCATCACCATCCACCACCACCCACCACCACTGTAACGCAACCCCATCACCACCACCACCACCACCACTGTAACACCATCACCCACCACCACCACCACCACCACCACTACTACCATAACACAACCCCACCATCACCACCACCAACACAACTGCAACGCAACCACACCACACCACCACCACCACTACACTGTAACGCACCCCATCACCACCAACCACCACCACTGCAAACAACCCCCACCACCACCACCACTACCACTACAACCTTTCACCACCACCACCACTGCAACACAACCCCACCACCACCACCACCACTGCAACACAACACCCCACCACCACCACCACCAACTGCAACACAACCCCATCACCACCAACCACCACCATCACCACCACTGCAACACAACCACCACTCCACCACCACTGCACACCCACCACCACCACACCAGTTCTGCAGCACACCCATCACCACCACCACCACCACACTGTAACACACCCCATCACCACCACCAACACTGCAACACACCCATCACCACGACCACCACCACTACACACAACCACCAGTCGCAACCGACCACCACCAACCCAACATTACAACTCACAACACCACAATCTAACCACCACCCCACCCCACCACCACCACCACCACAACCCACTCACCACCACCACCACACCCCACCACCCACCACCACCACACCCACCACCACCATTAACCCCACCACCAACCACCACAACCCCACCACCACCACCACACCCCACCACACCACTACCAATAATAACTCCACCACCAACCCCACCATCACCACCACAACCCACCCACCACCACCACAACCCACCACCACTAACACAACCCACCACCACACTACACCACCACCACTACTCTTCTACACCCCACCACCACTACTACACCACCACCACTATACATCTCACCACCACTACTACACCCCACCACCACTACTACACCCCACCACCACTACTACACCACCACCACTACTACACCCACACCTACTACACCACCACCACCACTACTACACCCCACCACCACTACACCCCACCACTACTACACCACCACCACCACTACTACACCACCACCACCACTACTACACCCCACCACCACTACTACACCCCACCACCACTACTACATCCCACCTCCACTACACACCCCACCACCACTACACCCCACCACCACTACTACCCCACCACCACTACTACACCTCCACCCTACTACACCCCACCACTACTACCACCTCCACTACTACACCCCACCACCACTACTACACCCCACCACCACTACTACACCCACCACCACACACATCCCACACTACTACGTCCACCACCACTACTACACCCCCACTACACCCCACCACCACTACTACACCCCACCCCACTACTACCTCCACCCCCACCACCACTACTACACCAACTCCACTACTACACCCCACCACCACTTACTACACCCTCCACTACTACACCCCACCACCACTACTACACCACCTCCACTACTACACCCCACCACCACTACTACACCCCACCACCACTACTACATCCCACCACCACACTACATCTCACCACCACTACTACACCCACCACTACTACATCTCACCACCACTAGTACCCCCACCACCACTACTACACCCCACCACCACTACTACACCCCACCACCACTACTACACCCCACCACCACTACTACATCCCACCACCACTACTACATCTCACCACCACTACTACACCCCACCACCACTACTACATCCCACCACCACTACTACACCCCACCATCACTACTAAACCATCACTTCTACAATAGCACTACGCCCCTCTACCACCACCACCACCCCCACACTACAACACTAAACTCCACCACTACAATTACACCACTACACCCCACAACTACACTACCACACTACAACTACACACAACTACACCCAACTACGCACACATAAGCACACAACTACACGCACACATACACACAACTTCACGCACAAACCACACACACACACACACACACACACACACACACACACACACACCACTACACACAAACACACACACACACACACACACACACACACACACACACACAAACACACCACACACCACCACCACCACCACTTCTGGCCAGGAAGCACCACACCATCACTTCTGGCCAGGAAGCACCACACCATCACTTCTGGCCAGGAAGCACCACACCATCACTTCTGGCCAGGAAGCACCACACACGAACTGGCTTCCGCTCGGAAATCGAATGGTCGATCAATTGTATCGTTTGATCGGCCGCAGCGTCTCGCTCCCCGCTAACGAGGGGAGATTACGATGGCCTGAGTGAGGGAAGAGAAGGGCTGGCGGGTGGCAGTTTGTGGGTTAGGAGGTGCGGCCGGGGAGGGGAGAAGCGGGTGAGGAAGGAAGGTCCGGTGAAAGGGAAGTGCGGACGGGGAGGGGTGATGGAAGTGGGTCCGGGGGGTAAGGGGAGGTGGAATAGGTGCAAGAGGTGTGGGGAAGGGGAGAGAGGTGCAAGGTGAGGAGAAGTAGGTGGAGAAGATGGTATAATCGTCATTAAGATCATGAGTGCCCGTTAATGAGCCACTGACAGGAGAGTAGGACCATCTAGAAGGCTTAAATTATTACTGTGATTTAAGATATTTTTATGAAACACATCCCTATGTTCACTCACCTCTGATATACCAGATATTTAACTCTGATATGTTCTCACCTCTGATATATTGTACCTGGTGTTTTATCTGGGATGTTTTAACTATCTTCATTCATCTCTCACATGACAAGTGTCGCCACGTGTAGGTTGTTCTTCACTCAGTGTGCCTGTTGTCGACTTGCACATTGTACCATGACGCGGCGGTGAAGTGTGGATACGAACGGGACTTTATTTTCTGGCTTATTAACAGCCAAGAACTGTTGTGGTGCCTTCGAGTTTTGGTGGTGAGTATATTTCATTATAACAATTTAATGTTGTGTAAAGTTCTCTATAAGAGAGCGGCGGTCGAGTAGATAGAGCACTTGCCTCCTGTCGGGGGGGTAGATTCCATGGTGCTCCCAGCTCACCCAGCTGTAAATGGGTACCTAAATTGACAACTTGGGGAAGTGAGGGCGGTCGAGTGCAATGCCGACCATGCTGCCTCCTTGTGTACTGAAGGCTGTATACAGTATGCTGTATCCTCACTGTCCCTAACTGGCAGTCATGCCGACAGTAAATGTTTTGTGTCATCGTCTCTTGTGGTCATCCCTGTAGTGGGTTTAAGCGGGAAACCTGTAATAGCCTTCATTAGATTTAAGCATGGCCTCTGGTGTTGTTGGTGTTCTTGAAGTTGAATTTTGATATTTCGTATCCAGGTTTTAGACGCCTGGATGTCCAATATAGTTAAAATAAATTGGAGGACAGGACATCTAGGAAACTGTTCTACAGGGTGAGCATAAAGTCTTTCCCTGATTACAAACATTTATTTCACAAAACATATGCTAGGTACAAAAATACAGTTTTTTGCAGCTTAAAATATGCATGAAAAAATCTATGAATTCGTCTACACAAAATGCTACAACATTCATGTTTCTATCTAGATTGGTCTTCGAGATATGATTTTTCATAATCAGGGAAAGACTTTATGCTCACTCTGTATATTAACTTTGTGAGGAAACGCGTGCTTCGGTCATAGTTTGGTAGATTTTGTGTAAATTATTCTTTCCAGTAGTCTCCTTCACTGTTGCTCGTTAACACACTACCACTCATGCCACTCCAGTCCCAGTCATGATCACCTACTGTTTCTGGGCAGCACATGTAACTTGCCATTGTCCATCCTAGGTTGTGGTTGTTATAGCTGCAAGGTGTTGACAGATGGTCGTCACTGTAAAGAGCCTCTGTGATCTAATAAAGGTGAAAGAAGGTAAGAGTGCAGTCAGCTGCATAAGTAGAGGCTGTAGGTTTGAGGTTTAGAAGATCGGTGAAGTGGTCACTCCATAACAACCTATCCTCGAGGTACACACGCCCCAAATGGTTGACGTTCGGAAATGCACCTCAGAGCACCATCCTGAAGGTGGCCATCCTAAGTCGTTTAAAATTTTCTTAGACATTGGTGCCAGACCCAGGCAAAGGTAACAGCCACGTCCAGTGCAACAGTGGTGGTTAGTTAACGAGGGAGCACCAAGCTTAGAGCAAACACGTACAGAGTATATAATTATTTCCTCTCGTGTCCGTCTAACATAAGAGATGGATGGCTCATCATGGTTCGCCTATTCGTCAATAAACTAACTTGTGGAGGTTTTTGTGAGTCGACAAATTCCTTCTATACCTCGTTCAAGTACTGTAATAAAAATTATCTGTTTCTCAACACTGATAAGCACACCTAGGCCAGCGTGACGGTTTAGTTACGTTATGTAGATAGAGAATACAGTGTATGCGAGCTGGAGACCGAGTGTAGTCAGTGAAGCCCGACTACAAACACCACCCTGGAGTAAAGCCTTCCAATTACTGATAGCAATCTCTCTACACTTCTACCATCCATCCAGCTTAACGGTACTACCCTCTCTAATGTTACCCACTTTCGGTATCTCGGCTCCCACCTGTCCACCACCGTGGACATCGATGAAGAGATTCAACATCGAATCAGATGTGCATCTCAATCCTTTGGCAGACTTCGTACCCGTGTCTTCAGTTGTAGGGACCTGAAATTATCGACAAAGTTGCATCGAGCAGTGGTCCTCCCCTCCCTGCTATATGGCAGTGAGACATGGGTCACATACAGAGGCACTTGAAAACTTTCACCAACGTCGTCTACGTTCCATCCTCCGAATTCGCTGGGAAGACAAGAGAACAAATGCCAGTATTCTTGCTGACCCCAACTGTAGGAGCAACGAGGCTACCAATATCTATGAACAACTACGTTGACTTGCCATATTACCCTCATGGATGACAGTAGACTACCAAAGCAGCTACTTTACAGTCATCTAGCGAATAATAACGTAACGCTGGCTGGCAACTGAAAAGGTATAAGGATAGTCTTAAGATAAATTTCAAAAAGTGCCAAATCGACCCCCTCACCTGGGAGACGATCACTCCACACCGTAATGCTTGGAGGAGCACCACACGAGAAGATGTCAATACTTTCGAATTAGCCCGACCGCAAACCGAGGCAGATAGGCCGCAGCGCCGGAAAGACGCTGCCGCCGCCCATCCCGCACTAGATGAAGCCAGCCACATGTACAACATCTGTGAACGACTCTGCCGGTCCCGTATCGGCCTCTTTAGTCATCTTAAAACTCGCCAACCTTGTTGACATCCTTAATAACTCATTTCATTGTATCATAGCTGGATGGTCGTCATACTCGATTCAGGTGACAGCAAACTAGTAGTAGGTGTGGTGGGAGCGTCGTGGTGGTGTAGTGGGGGCGTGGTAGTGGTGTGGTGGAGGCGTGCGTGTTGGTGTGGTGGAGGCTTGGTTGTTGGTGTAGTGGGGGCGTGGTGGTGGTGTGTTGGGGACGTGGTGGTGTTGTAATAATAATAATAATAGTAATAATAATAATAATTAGGGGTTTATTGAAAAGAGCATGGCAGCCGGAAGGTTGAAAATATACAGTTACATAATTGGGGAATGGGTCACTTGATTGAAAAATAATGGACAAGTAACATATGTGATACAAATATGATATATAATAACTAGGTGGGGAGAAGGTCATACTAAAGGGCATTTCAACATAGTGACAGTGCAAAAACGTAAGATTGACTGGGAATGAATACATTGGTTGATTACGAATTGTTGATAAAATTTACAATGGTTGGGACTGGGCTGTTCTTATAGCGATCAGTACGTGCTCGTATGGAATGGATGCGGTTGTGGTGTCGAACAGGAATTCGCGGACAACGGATCTCGGGTGGAAGTAAGAGTCGGTGTCGAAGATGGTGCAGAAGCTTCTCACCAAATTTGCAGATGAGGTAGTGGTGATGGTCAGAGGGGGCCAAGTGGTGGTGTTGTGGGGACGTGGTGGTCAGAGGGGGCCAAGTGGTGGTGTTGTGGGTGGTGTGGTAGGGACGTGGTGGTGTGAAACAACATTGATGATGGCTACTTTCGTCACCGAGTTATGTGGCAGTGTCAAGCAACATGTAGGACCAGAATATTCGCAGTAGTTACTCCATCCGACCGATCCGGAGCACCGTCGAGTGTGGTTATTCAGAGACGCCACCACATTCGAAGGCAGTCCTGGTGGATCGGGTTTGCTTTCAGAATTGTTGGAACGTTCCATCGGGAGGGGGTACCCGCCCGAGGGCAGTCCCGATGTATATAGAATCCCTTTTTGCCCTCCCAATTTTGATATATTGAGATAGAATATATTAAAATTTGATAGAAAATGAGATTGTTGGTGACAGTTTTTTCCTTATATTCAGAGATTGTTAGTTATTTACAAGTATTAAATAATCCCGACTAATCATGAGCGTGCACCGAGCGTAAGCAACACCGCGCTGTTAAATACTCGAGGATACAAGCAGTATTTTAGAGGAGAAACAAAAGCATCTATGTTACTTGTAGAGATATGTCAACACACCTGTATGTTTATGCTCACGATAATTGATGTTCCTAGAGCAAGAAATGTAAATTTTATATAGCACCTTATCAAGCCCAAATTACCAACGAAATAATGATGTTTAAGATCAGCCTAATCAGCCTCATCACAAAGGAATGTGGCTCTATTTAAACTTTATCAATTATTTCTAAGTGGCAATGCATCGGAGAACCAAACTGGGACGCAATATTCAATGATGGATAACAGAAATGAAGTAAAACAGAATGTAATGATATTTACATTCTGAAACAGTAAATCATTTACAAACTATAATTTTTTTGTGAAATGCTGATGAGGCTACATAATAAATGTGCTTAGGGTGAGGTTGAGAATTTTCGGCTAAGTGGCCACTTGCTAAAAGGTAAGGCCATATTTTAGGATGAATGAATATGTGCCTTTTCCTGTAGAACTTTGACCTTCTCTTGAACAAGGTTAGCAAGAGCACTGCACTGTTTAATGGACAGTGGTATTCTTTGTTTATGGCTATCCATATTTCCCGGGCCTTCCTGCTCCCTGTTGTGACAGCTGACTTGTGGCACATCAACCACCAGCCATCCCAGTGTGGCCAACACCCGGTGAAATATATATATATATATATATATATATATATATATATATATATATATATATATATATATATATATATATATATATATATATATATATATATATATATATATATATATATATATATATATATATATATATATATATATATATATATATATATATATATATATATATAAGTAAATCACTGTAGGTGCGCGTGATCTAGGTATATGCTGATAACCACAAGGAAAGAAGAAAACACGAAGTTCCCAAGCGCTTTCGTGTAATTCACATCTTCAGGGGTGAGTACAGACTAAAGAGAAATATAAACCAAGGTGTATATATACAGAGGAGGGTTGGTGGTCAGGTCAGATGGTAAGGTGACCCGACCTTCTCACCTGGTTAGAAATCTTCTTAATTACAAAATTGTCCAGCTTGTACATGCCATTACTCAAATTCATGTTGAATGCTTCGGTATGTTTAATAAGACTAGATTCTATAATGTTCCTACTATCAATTGAATTACAAGGTAATATTGAGGAGGCATTATCCCAGTCAATGCAATGCTTGTTATTCCTCAAATGAACAAACAGAGCACTGGATTCCTGGCCTGTCCTAACACTGTATTTGTGTTGTTTAATTCTAGTTGCAAGATCTTTACCTGTCTGGCCTAAGTAAAACATATTACATTCCTTGCAAGGAACTTCAGGGGTGAGTACAGACTGTACTCACCCCTGAAGATGTGAATTACACGAAAGCGCTTGGGAACTTCGTGTTTTCTTCTTTCCTTGTGGTTATCAGCATATACCTAGATCACGCACACCTACAGTGATATTACTTACATATATATATATATATATATATATATATATATATATATATATATATATATATATATATATATATATATATATATGTGTGTGTGTGTTAGCGGGAGAGAAAAGGAGAGAAGAGAAGACAGAAATGCTGCGTTTAGCACGTTGCAGGGGTGAGATGGAGTTTCTTAGTAATTTTTTTCAGGGGGGTTGATTGTAGTATTCAGAAAATTCAGTGTGATTTCAAACGCCGCGTCATGGGCGATACTGAGTTTTCAAGGTCGACTGAGGAAGAGAGCGCTCCTGCCCGTAGTGACAGCTTTTGGAACTAGGCCTATGCGATATTGAATGTAGTTGGCCGAATTAATAATGATGCGATTCATGAAGTTAAGGGACTATTATTAAATTTGAAATTATGATAGATCGTTTATCAGTCTGAATAATGTTACGGGTGTCCAAAGAAAGTTATTAGTTAGGCGGAAAATATGTCACGTAGGCCTAAGCTAACGCCTTGGGGAGACGCGCACCTACAGCGATTTATTTGCATATATATATATATATATATATATATATATATATATATATATATATATATATATATATATATATATATATATATATATATTTATTTATATATACACTTTCTACTCCACTCGTCCCCCCAATTCCTCCTCATTACCCTGCACTCGTCCCCCCTCTCTTCACTACCCCACACTCGTCCTCACCTCCCCAACTCTCCTTACTACCTCCACGTCCCCAATTCCTCCTCCCCCCACCCCTACACTCGTCACTCCCCTCCCCAACTCCTCCACTACCCCTCCACATCCCTCACCTACTACCCTTCACACTCGTCCCCCACCTCCTCTACTACCTCCAATCGTCTCCCCACCTCCCGTCCCTCCACATCCCCTGACCTATCCTAACCTCCGCTCTCCCCCACGCCTTGAGCCTCCTCATTTCCCTCCACTTGTCCCCCCACCTCTACCTGACCTCCTCCACTACCTCCACTCGTCCCCTACCTCTCAAGATCCTCCTCCTTACACCATCCATTCGTCCCCCACCTCCCCACCTCTCCATAGTCCCTCCCCTCGTCCCCCCTACCTCTCCAAGATCCCTCCTACCATCCATTCGTCCCCCCACCTCCTGACCTCTCCACTGTACCCTCCACTCGTCCCCTACCTCTCAAGATCTTGCCCCATCCATTCTGTCCCCACCTCCCACCCTCTCCATAGTACCCTCCACTCGTCCCCCACCTCTCAAGATCCCTCCTTGCTACCATCCATTCGTCCCCCACCTCCTGACCTCTCCATAGTGCCCTCCACCTCTCAAGATCCTCCTCGCTACCATCCATTCCGACCTCCCCACTCGTCCCCACCTCCCCTCCTTGCTACCATCCATTCGTCCCCCACCTCCCATGACCTCTCCATAGTACCTCCACTCGTCCCCCTACACTCTCAAGATCCCTCCTTCCTACCATCCATTCGTCCCCACCTCCCATGACCTCCATAGTACCCTCCCACTCGTCCCCTACCTCTCAAGATCCTCCTTGCCCATCCATTCGTCCCCACCTCCCATGACCTCTCCATAGTACCTCCTCGTCCCCCTACCTCTCAAGATCCTCCTTCCTACCATCCATCTGTCCCCACCTCCCCATGACCTCTCCAAGTACCCTCCACTCGTCCCCCTACCTCTCAAGATCCCTCCTTACCATCCATTCGTCCCCCACCTCCCCTCCTCTCCATAGTACCCTCCACTCGTCCCCCTACCTCCCAAGATCCCTCTCCCTCCATTCACCTCTCCATAGTACCATCTAAGATCCTCCTTGCTACCATCCATTCGTCCCCCACCTCCGCACCTCTCCATGTACCTCCACTCGTCCCCTACCTCTCAAGATCCTCCTGCTACCATCCAGACTCCCTCCACCTCTCAAGATCCCTCCACCATCCATCTGTCCCCCACCTCCCCCTGACCTCTCCATAGTACCCTCCCACTCGTCCCCCTACCTCTCAAGATCCCTCCTTGCTACCATCCACGTCCCCCACCTCCCATTTCCTCTCCATACCTCCACTCGTCCCCCTACCTCTCAAGATCCCTCCTTGCTACCATCCATTCGTCCCCCACTCCCCCTCTCCATAGTACCCTCCACTCGTCCCCCTACCTCTCAGATCCTCCTTGCTACCACCATTCTGTCCCCCTCCTCCCATGACCTCTCCATAGTACCCTCCACTCGTCCCCCTACCTCTCAGATCCCTCCTTGCTCCATCTTCGTCCCCCACCTCCCCTCCTCTCCAAGCACCCTCCACTGTCCCCCACCTCCAAGATCCTCGCTACCATCCATTCGTCCCCACCTCCCATTGACCTCTCCATAGGCACCCTCCACTCGTCCCCTACCTCTCAAGATCCCTCCTTGCTACCATCCATCTGTCCCCACCTCCCCTGACCTCTCCTAGCAACCTCCACTCGTCCCCCTACCTCTCAGATCCCTCCTTGCTACCATCCATTCGTCCCCCCCTCCCATGACCTCTCCATAGTACCCCTCCACTCGTCCCCCTACCTCTCAAGATCCCTCCTTCCTACCATCCATTCGTCCCCCACCTCCCATGACCTCTCCATAGTACCCTCCACTCGTCCCCCTACCTCTCAAGATCCCTCCTTGCTACCATCCATTCGTCCCCCACCTCCCCTGACTATCATCCACCATTCATCAGCATTATACCATATATATTTTTGTGTTCATTTTCCTACACATTTTCTTAACCATTGGGGTGTTACTGGGGTTAAACCGGTCCACTTTCGCGTTCCCCTACTGGCATGTATTGTACCGGTATATGTATTTATATTTACAGACTCTACAAACTATTCTGTACTTATTGGAACATCCAAAATTATCAATGATTTTTTTACATCTTTTTTCGTTGCCATAAAGGGGGAAGTGGTCCATCTTGATGGTCCATTCCAAAAACTTTCCTACCAATTCATAACACCAAAATTAACAACGATTTGTTTCGAACATGTACGGTTTATATATATATATATATATATATATATATATATATATATATATATATATATATATATATATATATATATATATATATTTATACTGTGTTATAGTGCTGTAGTTGTTGTTATAGTGTTATGGCGGTGTTATAGTGTTATATTTATGCTGTTATAGTGATGTGGTGGTGTTATAGTGTTGCAGTTATGTTGTTATAGGGATGTGACGGTGTTAGTGTTGTAGTTATGTTGTTATAGTGAAGTGGTGGTGTTATAGTGTAGTTATAGTGTTATAGTGTTGTGGTGGTGTTATAGTGTTGTAGTTATGTTGTTATAGTGTTGTAGTTATGTTGTTATAGTGCTGTGGCAGTGTTATAGTGCTGTAGTTGTTGTTATAGAGTTGTGGCGGAGTTGTGATGTTGTAGCTATGTTGTCATAGTCAAAGTCTAAATAAACCAAGTTAGCCTATGCACGGGAGGCGGAGCTAATTATGTGACGTCCTTAGCGCATTGTGGAAGAAAAACGGTAGTAAGGGAGGACTTGTATATTGCCACGGGTCAGACCACCTCACTGTATTAGACGATATTCTTGCCATATGTCCTGATTTTCTCATCCCCTCGCACACTGTCTCTCAGTTAGCCACTTGAACTTGTCATGTAGTCATTATTTTTAATGTATTCCTATTATTATTATTAACAATTTATTATAATTATTCTTCATTATCCTCTTCTTCCTCTCTTTATTATTATTATTTATACTCATGATTTTTCTGCCAGTATCAGTGTAAAACCATATGGGCTAGTTATTAACTAGGGGGGTGGGGGGAGGAGGAATACAAGAATTTAATGAAATAGTTAAAGAAAATAATACAAAATTTTCATGATAATTATCATCATTATGTCTCTCCCCAAGCTGTTACAGTACATCAGGGAATAAGTCTCTGGAAATTTTCATTTTTGCATCTGCAATAAAAATAATTTTTTTAATTTTTGTATCAGTCAGAGAAAGTGGGATTTAAAGAGCACACCAAGACAAACGCTAAAAAAATGACCTCCATAAGTCCTTTGGTTCGCCCGTTAGCGGCAATCAAACAATCACACGCCATACTGGCCACAATTTTTTTATGTTATCGAGAAAACCCGCAACCAGATTTATTGGGACTTTTAGCATATGCTGTAACGTCTGTAAGTTAGGAAGGTTCCCTCTACATACCCTCAAGGTTTCAGCTCGTTATTCTGAATATATAGAATAAATCATCGTAATTGCACTGGACTACAAGGGCTCACACCGCACCCCCATTTTATCTCGTTGTATAATAGTTCATAGCCCGGTGACCCAGCGGCCTCCCGTCACTCTCCTGCCGACCTTGACAACGATGATGATCACAGAGTGGTTTACTCGTGACACTTAACGTCAGCAGTAATAACAGCCTCCCCCATCCCCGCGCTGCCTCGCCCTGCTGCACCAACCTGCACCTCTCCCCGCCCTGCTGCACCCACCCACCCGCCCTGCTGCACCCACCCACCCACCCTGCTGCACCCACCCACCCGCCCTGCTGCACCCACCCACACCCCCTGCTGCACCACCCACCCGCCCTGCTGCACCCACCACACTGCTACTACTCACCCTCCCCCACCCTGCTGCACCCGCATCTACACACCACCTGGTGCAACCACCCACCCCCTCTCTCTGTACCCACCGCCCTGTTACCCACCCTGCCTCGCTACATCCATATTTCAACCTGGATCAAAATTTGAAGCGTAACAAGTCTTCATTGCTAGCTCTGACAATATCACCTACACACACACACACACACACACACACAGTGAAGGAGAGAAACAAACAGACAGATAGAGAAGAAAACAGACATAAAGATGTGTCACTGCAAAAGTAAGTGTGTGTGTGTGTGTGTGTGTGTGTGTGTGTGTGTGTGTGTGTGTGTGTGTGTGTGTGTGTACGTACGTACGTACGTACGTACTGGGGGTCTGGAGATTAATTTGGTTATTCAATTTGCAGTTTGTTCCTCCCTCGTGTCAGGGAGCAGACCGGTGTGAGGCTGTACTCGGGGACAGGTAAACCCATGATCACCTCTCTCTCTCTCTCTCTCTCTCTCTCTCTCTCCGGGTGTTGACGATTCTGCTCCAGTACCAGGTCAGGGTGTAGTTGGCATAGCGTCACTCTATCTTTTTATGACGGTGGTGTGTGCTGGGGTGAGTGACGGTGGTGTTGTGGGGTGTGTGACAGTGGTGGGGTGAGTGACGGTGTTGTGGGGTGTGACAGTGGTGGGGTGTGTGACGGTGGTGTGGTGGGGAGTGTGACGATGGTGTGGTAGGGTGTGTGAGTGGTGTGTGCTGGGCTGAGTGACGGTGGTGTTGTGGGGTGTGTGACAGTGGTGGGTGTGTGACGGTGGTGTGGTGGGGAGTGTGACGATGGTGTGGTAGGGTGTGTGACGGTGGTGTGGTGGGGAGTGTGACGATGGTGTGGTAGGTGTGTGACGGTGGTGTGGTGGGGTGTGTGACGGTGGTGTGATGGGGTGTGTGACGGTGGTGTAATGTGTGACTGTGGTGTAGTGTGTGACGGTGGTGTGGTGGGTGTGTGATGTTGGTGTGGTGGGGTATGTGGCGGTGGTGTAATGTGACTGTGGTGTAGTGTGTGACGGTGGTGTGGTGGGGTGTGTGACTGGTGTGGTGTAGTGTGACGGTGGTGTGGTGGGGTGTGTGACTGGTGTGGTGGGGTGTGTGACGGTGGTGTGGTGGGTGTGTGACGGTGGTGTGATGGGGTGTGTGATGTTGGTGTGGTGGGGTATGTGGCGGTGGTGTAATGTGTGACTGTGGTGTAGTGTGTGACGGTGGTGTGGTGGGGTGTGTGATGTTGGTGTGGTGGGGTATGTGGCGGTGGTGTGTGTGTGACTGTGGTGTGTGACGGTGGTGTGGTGGGGTGTGTGACTGGTGTGGTGTAGTGTGACGGTGGTGTGGTGGGTGACTGGTGTGGTGGGGGTGTGGGTGGTGTGACGGTGGTGTGGTGGGTGTGTGACGGTGTGTGGTGGGGTGTGTGACGGTGGTGTGGTGGGGTGTGTGACTGGTGTGGTGGAGTGTGTGACGATGGTGTGGTGGGGTGTGTGACTGGTGTGGTGGAGTGTGTGACGATGGTGTGGTGGGGTGTGTGACTGGTGTGGTGTAGTGTGTGACGGTGGTGTGGTGGGGTGTGTGACTGGTGTGGTGGGGTGTGTGACGGTGGTGTGATGGGGTGTGTGATGTTGGTGTGGTGGGGTGTGTGACAGTGGTGTGGTGGGGTGTGTGACGGTGGTGGGTGGGGTGTGACGGTGGTGTGGTGGGTGTGTGACGGTGGTGGGTGGGGTGTGTGACGGTGTGGTGTGTGACGGTGGTGTGGTGGAGTGTGTGACGGTGGTGTGGTGGTGTGTGTGGTGTGGGTGTGTGACGGTGGTGGGGTGGGTGTGTGACGGTGGTGTGGTGTGTGACGGTGGTGGGGTGGTGTGGGGGTGTGTGGACTGGGGTGGGTGTGTGACGGTGGTGTGGTGGGCTGTGTGACGGTGGTGTGGTGGGGTGTGTGACAGTGGTGTGGTGGGGTGTGTGACGGTGGTGTGCTGAGGTGTGCGACTCATTGAGACGGTGGTATGGGCGGGTGTGTGATGGGTTATGGACGGGTGTGTTACTGGGACGTTGATGTGGGCGAGTGTATGACGGTGGCATAGGCGGGTGTGTGACTCACTGTGACGGTTCTGTGGGCGGGTGTGTGACGGTGGCATGGACGGGTGTAAAAGTCACACATGGCAACATATTCCAAAACTGGATAACTTGGTAAATTGCAGTGATGAAAACCTGAGATAATTAAAGGTGACTCTATTGAAGGTATAACGGGATCACCTGGAGGTTATCTCCCTTAGTTTATTTCACCAGACGATTAAACACCTTAACGCTAACTCGATATTTAGATTAGGTTAAGTTAGGTTAGGTTAGGTTAGGGTGGTTAGGTTTCGTTAGGTTAGGTTAGTTTGGTTAGGTTAGAGTAAGGGCGGTTTCGTTAGGTTAGGTTAGGTTAGTTTAGGTTAGGTTCGAGTAAGGGCTGTTTCGTTAGGTTAGATTAGGTTAGGTTACGTTAGAGTTAGGGTGGTTAATCGTAAGGTCAAAGAAACTGAGGGGCAAATACTCAAGCGATCCTTTATATGTCCCACAAAACGGCAGGAAAACATTGAGTAAGAGGCTGACGTGCAAATACCGCAGAGGGATGAATGACACCAAGGCTAAAAATGACTAGAGTAAATATTTACCTGGGGCAAGGGGAAGAGGCTCCTGGTGGCGTCTCTGTAGTGCTGACCGTCCTTGTGGGTATCTCTCTCCCACCACCACCAACCTCGTCACCGCCGCCGCCTCTAATACTACTACAACCAGCAATAAGTGTAGGAAGGCTCCACGAGTAATAAGTGGAGGGAGGCTCTACGAGTAGTAAGTGGAGAGAGGCTCCATTAGTAGTAAGGGGAAGGAGGCTCCACGACTAGTAAGTGGAGGGAGGCTTCATCAATAGTAAGTGGAGGAAGGATCAATCAGTAGTAAATGGATGGAGGCTCCACCAGTAGTAAGGGGAGGGAGGCTCCACTAGCCTTAAGTGGAGGAAGGCTCCACAAGTAGTAAGTGGAGGGAGGCTTCATCGATAGTAAGTGGAGGAAGGCTTCATAAATAATAATAATAATAATAATAATTAACGGTTTATTGAAAGAGCTTGGGAGCCAGAAGGCTGAAAATATACAGTTACATATTTGGGGAATGGGTTACGAATTACAAATAATATACAAGTAACATAAGTGACACAAATAAGACATATAATAACTAGATGGGGAAAAGCTCAAACTACAGTTCATTTCAACATAGTGACAGTGTAAGGAGCAGTGTTTACTGGGAGTGAATACACTGATTTATTACAAGTTATTGATAATCTTTACAATGGTTGGGACTGGGCTGTTCTTATAGCGATCAGTTCGTGCACGTATGGGCTGGATGCGGTTGTGGTGTCGAACAGCAATTCTCGGACAAGGGATCTCAGGTGGTAGTAGGAGCCGGTGTCGGGGATGGTGTAGAAGCTTCTTGCCAAATTTGCAGATGAGGTCGTGGTGATGGTCAGTGAGAGTCGAAAGGGTCAGTGTGTTGAGCGCTTCTTGATATGAGGAGTAGGAAGGGGAGAGAATAATCTTGCATGCCCTCTTTTGCACTTTTTCTAGGCGTTTACGTTGTGTGGCATTTAGGGAGGAAGACCAGGTGGGGGAGGCATAGGTGTGCTTGGGAAGTATGAATGTTGTGTAAACACTGAGGAGCTCGTGTGCAGGAACTCCGAGGGACTTGAGTCGGCGGAGGAGGTGGAGACGGAAACTGGAGGATTTGACAACTTCACTGACGTGTGGTTTCCAATTTAGTTTGTTGTCTATGGTGACGCCGAGGAGCTTCGTGGAATCTACAACCTGGAGTGTGTTCGGACCTAGAGTAATGGAAGGAGGTGGGTCAATGTCGGAGGAGAGGTTGATGTGTATAACCATGGTCTTGGTATGGTTGATGGTGACATGGTTGTTGGTGGCCCAGTTTTGGAGACTGTTCAATAAATCCTGAAGGGGAGGGAGGCTTCATCAATAATAAGTGGAGGAAGGCTCCGTCAGTAGTAAGTGGAGGGAGGCTCCATCAGTAGTAAGTGGAGGGAGGCTCCATCAGTAGTAAGTGGAGGGAGGCTCCACGAGTAGTAAGTGGAGGGAGGCTCCATCAGCATTAAGTGGAGGAAGGCTCCATGAGTAGTAAGTGGAGGGAGGCTCAAATCAGTAGTAAGGGGAGGGAGGCTCCATCAGTAGTAAGTGGAGGGAGGCTCCATCAGTAGTAAGTGGAAGAAGGCTCCATCAGTAGTAAGGGGAGGGAGGCTCCATCAGTAGTAAGTGGAGGGAGGCTTCATCAATAATAAGTGGAGGAAGGCTCCGTCAGTAGTAAGTGGAGAGAGGCTCCACGAGTAGCAAGTGAAGGGAGGCTCCATCAGCATTAAGTGGAGGCAGGCTCCATCAGTAGTAAGGGGAGGGAGGCTCCATCAGCATTAAGTGGAGGACGGCTCCATCAGTAGTAAGTGGAGGGAGGCTCCACGAGTAGTAAGTGGAGGGAGGCTCCATCAGCATTAAGTGGAGGGAGGCTCCACCAGTAGTAAGTGGAGGGAGGCTCCATCAGTAATAAGTGGAGGGAGGCTCCACCAGTAGTAAGTGGAAGGAGGCTCCATCAGTAATAAGTGGAGGGCGGCTCCACGAGTAGTAAGTGGAGGGAGAATCCATCAGCATTAAGTGGAGGAAGGCTCTACCAGTAGTAAGTGGAGGGAGGCTCCATCAATAATAAGTGGAGGGAGGCTCCATCAGCATTAAGTGGAGGAAGGCTCCATCAGTAGTAAGTGGAAGGAGTCTCCACCAATAGTAAGTGGAGGGAGGCTCTACCTATAGTAAGTGGAAGGCGGCGCCACCACTATTAAGTGGAAGTATACTCCACCAGCAGTAAGTGGAGGGAGGCTCCATCAGTAGTAAGTGGAAGGAGTCTCCACCAGCAGTAAGTGGAGGGAGGCTCCACCAGTAGTAAGTGGAGGGAGGCTCCACCAGTAGTAAGTGGAGGGAGGCTCCTCCAGCAGTAAGTGGAGGGAGGCTCCATCAGCGGTAAGTGGAGGGAGGCTCCATCAGCGGTAAGTGGAGGGAGGCTCCACCTGTAGTATGTGGAGGGAGGCTTCACCAGCAGTAAGTGGAGGGAGGCTCCATCAGCGGTAAGTGGAGGGAGGCTCCACCAGTAGTAGGTGGAAGGAGTCTCCACCAGCAGTAAGTGGAGGGAGGCTCCATCAGCGGTAGGGAGGCTCCACCAGTAGTAAGTGGAGGGAGGCTCCACCAGCAGTAAGTGGAGGAAGGCTCCATCAGTAGTAAGTGGAGGGAGGCTCCACCAGTAGTAAGTGGAAAAATTTTCCAACAGTAAGTGAAAGTAGACTCCACCAGCACAGTAAGTAGAGGGAGGCTCCGTCAACGGTAAGTGGTGGGTGGCTTCGCCAGCAGTAAGTGGAGGGAGGCTCCATCAGTGGTAAGGGGAGGGAGGCTCCACCAGCAGTTATTGGAGGAAGGCTCCGCCAACGGTAAGTGGAGGGAAATTCCACCAGGAGTAAGTGGAAGGAGGCTCCACCAGCAGTACGTGGAAGTAGGCTTCACCAGCAGTAAGCAGAGGAAGACTCCAACAGCAATAAGTGGAGGGAGGTTTCACTAATAATAAGTGGAAGGGAAGGTTAGAGATAGGGGAGGGATCCCGATAGTATGTGGTGTCTTGTCCAGAAGAGGAGTTGGCGGTGAATGGCTTTCCAGGGCAATTGCTATCTATAAATTGCTGACTGGAAAAAAATTGTGCAAGCATTGGTTGGGCGTTCATTGATAACTGGCGACCATTCTATGGCAAAGACTACCTGTACAGTCGTGACGGAGTACACTTGTCTGGTGCGGGGGTAAAGACGTTGTCTGCATCCCTAGAGCGTGAAATTGTCACTCTCCAAAAGGGTGTGGGGGGTTCGCCAGTAGAAAGAGGTCAGGGTAAGTGGGAGTCAAAAAAAAAGAAGCAAGTCCTGGGGAGTAAAATTGGTTACTCAGGACAAGGGGTAAAGCAGGACCAGGGAAGGGTAGGTTTATATGTATACTATACAAACAGTAGGAGCGTTAGAAATAAAATAGATTTGCTGAGAGCGGTTGTATGTACCGAGAATGTAGACGTCATAGCAATAACTGAAACTTGTATGAATCTGTCGAACAAGAACTTTTTATCAGAGTACCACATAGAAAGGTACAACCTTTTTCAGAAGGACAGAGAAGAGAGGAGGGATCACACTCTTTATTAGAGATGTGAAATATTAGACTGAAAGGGTGAAACAAGACCGATCTTATGGAGTAGATCTTGGGAAAAACAGTTCAGCCCATATGGCAAGAATAAAATATAAAGGATTTCAACTGAATATTAACTGGACAATTGAGACTGAGTGAATATGCAATAGGAAGACAGTGGTTCCCTAATTTTGATGAAGATGGTCAAGTCTGATCAATAGTTGAAGGTACTGGTTGCTGGGACAGATCAGATGGATTAGGTCTAAATAGAATTCAAATTAATTTAAACATGATATAGGAATAAAAGGAATTTATAAAATTAAAGGGAGGAGCAGCTCAGAAATAGGTATAATGAACTATCTAGGAATGTTAAAAAATGTAAGGAAACAAAAGAGAGACTATGAAATCAAAATAGCAAGAGAATCAAGAGCGAATCCCAAGGATTTTTCCAGGATATAGGACAAAGGTCAAGGACAAAGTGGGGCCTTTAAAAGTCAGAGAGGAGAAGTGATAAATGGCAGTGCAGAAATAAGCAAAGCATTGAACAGCTACTTCTTATCAGCAGTTTCACAGAGAGAATTACACAATGAAATCCAGAGGTGGAACTGATATTTAGGAGAAAATGAAGAAGAGAAATTAAAGAATATCACTATCAGAATAGAGGATGTTCTTAAAAGATAAATAAATTAAAAGACAAATCCCAGGACGGATGAAATTTTCCATCAAGTTTGAAAGAGTGTAAAGAACAGATTACGGACCCCTCGTAAATTAATTACAAAATCACTGAACGGGAGTTGTGCCAGACTTGTGGAAACAGGAAAATGTAGTACACATATTCAAAAAGGGAGACAGAGCATCAGCGTCAAATTACCGCCGTTTAGTTTGACGTCAGTAGGGGAAATTTTTGAATCAATTATAGCAATAACATCTGATCGCATTTAGAAAAACCAAATTAATCTACGACTCTCAACATGGATTTACAAAGGAAAAATCTTGTGTTACAAATCTGCTGACTTTTAGGAAAATCTATGAGGCTTCTGAGAAAGTTAAGGTTCATGGTATCGAGGGAAAGTTTTAAATTGAATAAAATCTTGGCTTACCGATAGAACACAGAGGGTCAGCGTAGATGGTGTTAAATCTGAGTGGGGTCGTGTAACCAGGGGTTCCCCAGGGTCAGTACTAGGCCCACTTGTTCATAATTCACATAAACGATCTAGATACTGGGATCAGCAGTGACATAAGCAAGTTAGCGGTGACATCAAAATCGGGCAGCAGATTAATTCAGGGCAGGATGCAAATGCACTACAGGAAAAATTTAAAGAAACTGGATGAGTGGTCAGAAAATGGTAAATGATATTCAACATCAGCAAGCGCAGCGTACTTAATATTAAAACAGCAAATACTGTCAATGTATACAGCCTTAACAACATCAACCTAGAGAAGTCGAATTGTGAAAGAGAATTAGGGTATTTTAAGCCCGGACTTTCGTCCTAGAAAATAGTGCGTTAATGTTCGAAATAAGGCAAACAGAATATTTGGTTTATATCTAGAAGTATAAATAATAAGAGTGCGGAGGTCATATTGCAATTATATCTTAGCTAGTCAGGCCGCACCTCGATTATGCTGTTCAGTTCTGGTGCCCTTATTATAGAATGGATATCAATTCACTGTAGTCGGTGCAGCGAAGAATGACAAAAATGATTTCGGGACTTAGAAACCCACCATATCAAGATAGATTAAAGAAACTAAACTTGCATTCCCAAGAAAGACGAGGAGTGCGAGATATGATAGAAGTATTTAAGTGGGTTAATGGAATCAATAAGGGCGATATAGATAAAGTTCTTATAATATACGAGCAGGATAGGACTCATAGCAGCGGATTTAAGTGGGATAAGTTTAGTTTTGGGAGGGATAGGAAGAAACCGGTTCACAAATAGGTTGGTAGACGAGTGGAACAAGCTTACCAACTTTTAGTAAGTGCTGGAACGCTGGAAAGTTTTTGAAAGGAGGCTAGATAGATTCATGTACGATAGAGAGTGGTTGTAACTCTCGATAGGAGCTGCAATGCACAGGCCAACCGGCCTATTGCAGACTCCTTATTTTCTTATGTTCTGAAGAGAGGCTCCACCACCGGTAAGTGGAGGGAGGCTCCAACAGCAGTAAGTCGAAGTAGGCTCCACCAGCAGTAAGTGGAGGAAGGCTTCACCTGCAATAAGTGGAGGAAGGCTCCATCAGTGATAAGTGGAGGGAGGCTCCACCAATAGTAAGTGGAGGTTATGATCACCGATAGTAAGTGGAGGAAAGCTCCACCAATTGTAAGGAAGGAGGCTCCACCAATAGTAAGTGGAGGGAGGCTCTACTATAGTAAGTGGAAGGAGGCTCCACCAGTATTAAGAGGAGTTAGGCTCCACCAGTAATAAGTGGAGGCTCCACCAATAGTAAATGGAAGGAGGCTCTACCAATAGTAAGTGGAGGGCTCCTCCAATAGTAAGTAGGAGGCTCCACCAATAGTAAGTGGAGGAGGCTCCACCAGTAGTAAGTGAGGGGAGGCTCCACCCAATAGTAAGTGGAGGAGGCTCCACCAGTAGTAAGTGGAAGGAGGCTCCACCAATAGTAAGTGGAGGGAGGCTCCACCAATAGTAAGTAGAAGGAGGCTCCACCAATAGTAAGTGGAGGGAGGCCCCACCAATAGTAAGTGGAAGGAGGCTCCACCAGTAGTAGTAAGTGGTAGGAGGCTCCACCAATAGTAAGTGGAAGAATGCTCCACCAATAGTAAGTGGAGGAGGCTCCACCAATAGTAAGTGGAAGAGGCTCCACCAATAGTAAGTGGAAGGCGGCTCCACCAATAGTAAGTGGAGGGAGGCTCACCAATAGTAAGTGGAAGAAGGCTCCACCAATAGTAAGTGGAAGGAGGCTCCACCAATAGTAGTGGAGGAGGCTCCACCAATAGTAAGTGGAAAAAGGTTCCACTAATAGTAAGTGGAGGGAGGCTCCACCAATAGTAAGTGGAAGAAGGCTCCACCAATAGTAAGTGGAGGAGGCTCCACCAATAGTAAGTGGAGAGAGGCTCCACCAATAGTAGTGGAGAGAGGCCCCACCAAAAGTAAGTGGAGAGGCTCCATCAGTAGTGGGGGAAGGCTCCACCAATAGTAAGTGGAGTAATGCTCCACCAGCATCAAGTGGAGGAGGTTTCATCAGTAGAAGTGGAAAGAGGGCCCGCGAGTAGTAAGTGGAAGTAGGTTTCCTCAGTGGTAAGTGCAGAGGCCCACCAGTAGTAAGTGGAGGAGGCTCCACCAGTAGTAAATGGAGGCTCTACCCGTACTAAGTGGAGATAGGCTTACCAGTAGTAAATGGAGTGAGTTTCAACTAGAAGTATGGAAGGAGGCTCCACCAGCAGTAAGGGAAAGAAGGCTCCACTAGTTGTAAGTGGATGGCCTGGAGGCAGCTATCCATCATAAGGTAAGAGGCCACGTCACTATCGAGGCCACCAGGCAGCTCAGTCTCACGCCTCTGAATACTTAGCAGCCAAACACTCTAATGGCCGGGACAGACGCGTCGCTCAATGAGTCATGATATTATATAAACGAAATTAGCATATTCACCCGTTATTATTAGAGCAATTAATAAAATAAGGATATGCATTACACGTGAAGTAAATTTTCATATATGTGCCTCACTTGTTTATTAATGAGATGTAAATTAAAGTTAATATGTAAGTGAGTCAGACCTAAACATTACAGTATATGTGTAACGTTTACCGACACGCTGAAATAAACCACAACGGTGGGATATAATAAAGGGCTTGTGTCAGGCGGCGTGATGTATGGTGGTCTACAGGGCGAGGCGCTGGTTGTTGTGGTGGTGATGGGGTTTCTGGGGTAAGGAATTGTTCTGGGGGTGATTGAGGAGGTATTTCGTGGGACAAGGGAATTATAATGTTTCAAGGGTAGAGGTTGCGTAGGGGATGATGGAAGAAGTATTTCAGGGAGTAAAGGCTCTGGGGTGCGATATCGGTGAGTAGGCGGTAACTGTTGCTGGCATCACAGGTGACCGTGGTGGTGGGTGGCAACAGACTGGTCGGATAACGGGATGGAAACTTTATATTTTAATAATTTGTCCTTATTTTGTTCCTGTGGTAATGGAACAACAATGTGACTTAAATTAACAAATACTACTGACCAAGAAGGTTTAACCAGGTTCCCTCACCAGTCTAACCTTCTCCACACTCCCAGTTACACACGAGTCAAGTATTACAGTGTACACTTGTCTTTTGTGTACTGTAGTTGTAGATTATAGGTAAATACTATGACATAATTATGTACAGGCTATCATAGCTGTAATGGTCAGTTTTCAGAGAACACTGTACAGTATACACCCTCTTTCCGCTGCTGAAGTGTGGTTACTAATTGTATCGATGTAAAATATCACTTGTCAAACCTGACCCTAGCCAAATATTGAACCATAAATCTCGGAGGATTCCACAAACCCGCAAGATCTTTCAGAGATTTCTACTGCACAATTATTTAAATATATGCTTCGAATGAGGTCCAGGTGTACCACAAATACATTTATTTGTCACTAACGTGTCAGTTGAATAAGAATACAAGTTTAGGAAGAACTCGAGCATTTTGGTTGCTAAGGACACTTCATGAGTAAAGTATTATATAATTTACACTGAACAACTCATGCCTTGAGAGACCGCTGTAGCTTTGTCGCCGTAAACAGAATCACTTCTGTCAGGAAAGTTTATGCTAGGCGACACATTAAATTTCATAAAACATTTTGGATTACCACCAACATTTACACAACCCTATAGCGGTCACAGTCAACCGTCTTTCAGCTTTATTCATGAGCGTAGTGCAGTTCAGTGATTGGTGGTACAGCAGCCAGTACCCTCACACTGGGGAAGCAGTACCCTCACACTGGGGAAGACAGCCAGTACCTTCACACGAGTATTAGCTGTGTGCCAACCTTCAGTGTGCGGCACGAGGCCTCCCATTTCTAACAGGATGAATTTGGGGTAGAAGGCGACACAGAGTGGAGGACTGAACTAATAGTCCCCACAGCTCTGACTGACAGAAGGTTCTATATACTGTACAGCACTATCGTAATAAACCCTTAAAAGGATGTACAGTAATGTTACTAAAGAGACCCATGATGTAGCCGGCTGTGTGTCAATCTACGGACTTATCCACCCATATTTCACTTACTATATCGACACAGTTCTCTCACCCTATCTATAGCGTTAGCCCCACTTTATTGCACAGAATGGCAGCATATCATTATAATGTCCACACAATGAAGACATTAACGTGTACTGAAGATAGCCAAGTCGTAATCTGCTCCGTAACCAAGACTGCAGTTTCCACTACCCCTGGTGGAGAAACTCGTCTCTTCGATTGATTTTTAATAAGGGTCCATTTTACAGTAGATCATTTGGTCCGTGTGACACCTGTAATGGATGTTTGGGGTGAAATTTTTTCTTCTCGCATCTACCTGAGTGTGAGGTGACAGTGTGCGTTGCATTGTGTTGTCTGGTCTGTTGACACCTCATACTATGTTGTATCAACAAATTATATATATATATATATATATATATATATATATATATATATATATATATATATATATATATATATATATATATATATATATATATAATGTGAACGTGTGTTACAATGATTTTATATTTTCTGCATGATACAACGGACTGATCGTCAATATACTTGTGCCGAGGCAGATAAGGAGGTTAACACACACACACACACACACACACACACACACACACACGTACGTACGTAAATACATTTCCCACCATTTTGTGTGTAGTATTACTTGCATCAGCGATCTCCGAAATATTCTCTGTTTTGATTGTCTTAAAACTTTCTGCATCAGTGTCTAAGCAGCTGTCTCGCAAACACAGAGATATTTATCATATTCTAAGACGGATTAGATATTTTCTTGATTCCCTTATAATGATCTTCACTCAGGCGTCAGGTAGTTACCTCAGCGCTTTCACCACTTTCAAAGAAAGTATTTTACAATTGTTACACCTATTTTTTTTCTTCCAATAGGAAGGTGGTTCTCTTCCTCTCCTCCCTTCCTCCTTCCCCGCCCCGTTCCTCTTCCCTTTACCATCTTTCTCCCACCTTCTTTCCATTATGTCAAGCCCACATTTCGTCGCCCTCAATAGTTACAAGGATGGGAGGGATGGGGAGGAGGCGAGGGTAGAGGAGGGGTAGGGTGAATAAGAGGAAGAAGAGGAGAATGGGGACGAAGAGACTGGGTGGAGGGGTAGGGTGAGGTGGAGGAGGAGGATGGAGTGGAGTTGGGTAAGTGGGGAAGGAGGAGTTGGAGGAGAGGAGGAAGAGAAGATGGGATAGGAAGAAGAGAAGACGGGAGAGGGTGGAGGGGAGTTGGTATCATCTGTTTAGCATAGCGGCTCAACATTGCGGCTGCCTCGAGATTCTTATGTAAACTGAAAGCTCGTAGACACAGCTATCACGGACCAAAACAAGGACACTTCCGCCCTGTCAGCCAGGGGGGAGGAGGAAGTGTGAAGGGGACGAGAAGAGCGGGAGGGAGGGGGGAGGGGAAGAGGGAGAGGGGAGGAGAAGAGGAGATTGAAGAGGGAGAAGGAGAGGGAGATAAAGGTGAGAGAGAGAAGATGGAGAAGGTGAGGGACAGGGTAAGGGAGAAGACGAGGGAGAGATCGAGGGAGAATATGAGGAGAGTGAGAGAAAGAAGCAGGGGCCGTGATAAGGATCGTGATTGGGGGATTTGTGATGATGGTGGGTATGATGGTGGTGGTAGTATGATGATGGTGGTAGTATGATGGTGGTGGTAGTATGATGATGGTGGTGTAGTATGATGGTGATGGTGGTGGTAGTATGACGGTGGTAGTGTGATGGTGGTTGTGGTAGCATGTTGGTGGTGGTAGCATGATGATTGTGGTAGTATACTGGTTTTGGTAGTGTGATGGTGGTTGTGGTAGCATGATGGTGGTGGTAGTATGATCATTGTGGTAGGATGCTGGTTTTGGTAGTATGATGGTGGTGGTGGTAGCATGGTAATGGTGGTAGTATGATGCTGGTAGTGTGATGGTGGTGGTGGTGGTAGCACGGTGATGGTGGTTACATCGTCGTCATCAAACGGTTAAATCGTCGTCGTCAAACGGTTAAATCGTCATCGTCAAATGGTTAAATCGTCGTCGTCAAACGGTTAAATCGTCGTCATCAAACGGTTAAATCGTCGTCGTCAAACGGTTAAATCGTCGTCGTTAAGCCGAGTCTTGACGTCATGCGATGTCTTGTACAGGTGTAGAAACAAGCCTCCAGCCTATAGTGGTCGTAATAAGACTCCTATAACAAAAGAAAAATGAAGAAGTTAATCACTCACTTTGGTTCCCTAAATCTAAGAAGGATTTTTACATACATTAAATAAAGATTTTGATATTAAAAAGATTTTAACATTATGGAGCAGTTATTGTAAATATAGTGGAGGGCCGAAACTTTGGATATATATTCAAGAAAAATTTATATATATATATATATATATATATATATATATATATATATATATATATATATATATATATATATATATATATATATATATATTTATTTATTTATTTATTTATTTGCAATTCTATACAGGTCAAACTGTTACCAGTTACAAACTTTTTATATTTACGCCTGGATCACGTATTCGTCAAACGAGCTATATATATATATATATATATATATATATATATATATATATATATATATATATATATATATATATAATTATATATATATTTATATATATATATATATATATATATATATATATATAATTTTTTTTTTCATGGGTAATAGCCCACCCTGCCACAGGTCATCGACGTCCAACGCCTAGAGCGCGAAAATAAAGAGTAAAAAAAATGAAGAAAAAAATATATTAATCTACACCAAAAAGATGCCGGAAAACCAGCTTTTTCAAGAGCATTCCACAGTTTGGCTGTGAAGAAAATGAATTATAACGGGTTATTCTAGTGTGACCGACATCCACAGAGAAATAGGGGACCGCGGGCAAGACGAGTGTTACGAGCCCACGGCCTTGCCGGCGGTACACAGGATGCCAACCACCGAACATTGCCCGTTAAAGTACCTGTAAAAGAGAGAGAGTGAAGCAACATTGCGGCGTAGAGAAATGGAAGAGAGATTATCAACTAAAGGAGGAGAGTTAATAAGACGAAATGCCTTTGATTCCACCCTTTCTAACAGTTGGACAGAAGAAGAGCCACCCAGATATGAGAGCAGTACTCCAAGTTAGGACGAATGAATCCTTATAAGCTTGAAACAACTGCTCAGGAGTGAAGAAGCTACAGGCATCTGTACAGCATTCCCAGCTCGGGAGGCAGATTTATTAAACTCATAAACCACCAGGAAAATGAAAATCACAAAATTGCTAAGGCTGTGTAGAACACATCTTCAGAAACAAATTACACACAAACACAACTCACCAAGAGCTACATGTGGTCTCTGCTACTCACAAGTAGGCGATTGACACGCAAGGATCCAAAATGGGGGAGGAAGAACATAAGAAAATAAGGAGTCCCAATAGGCCGGTTGGCCTGTGCATGGCAGCTCCTGTCGAGAGGTACTACCACTCTATCATCCATGAATCTATCTAGCCTCCTTTAAACTTTCCAGCGTTCCAGCACTTACTACAGTTGCTTGTTCCACTCGTCCACCACCCTATTTGTGAACCAGTTACTTCATCTCCCTCCTAAACCTAAACTTATCCAACTTAAATCCGTTGTTACGAGTCCTATCCTGCTCGATATTATAGAACTTTATCTATATCGCCTTTATTGATTCCTTTCACCCACTTAAATACTTCTATCATATCTCCCCGCACTCTTCGTCTTTCTAGGGAATGCAAGTTTAGTTTATTTAACCTATCTTGATAAAGGTTTCTAATCCGGAATCATTGTCATTCTTCGCTGCACCGACTCCAGTGAATTGATATCCATTCTATAATAAGGGCACCAGAACTGAACCGCATAATCGAGGTGCGGCCTGACTAACGCAAGATATAGTTACAATAAGACCTCTGCACTCTTATAAATTATACTTCTAGATATAAAACCTAATACTCTGTTTGCCGTATTTCGAACATTAACGCACTGTTTTCTAGGCTGTAGGTCCGGGCTTGCAAGTACTGTTTTCTAGGCCGTAGGTCCGGGTTTACAAGTCTAAGTCTCTTTCACACGTCGATTCTAGGTTGATGTTGTTAAGTCTGTATACATTGACAGTATATGCTCTTCCAATATTAAGTACACTGCACTTGCTGGTGTTGAATTTCATTTGCCATTTCTCTGACCACTCCTGCAGTTTATTTAAATCCTCCCAGTGCATTTGCATCCTGCCCTGAATTAATCTGCCGCCCTATTTTGGTGTCATCGGCAAACTTGCCTATGTCACTGCTGATCCCAGTATCTAGATCGTTTATGTAGATTATGAACAAGAGTGGCCCAGTACTGACCCTGGGGAACCCCACTGGTTACACAGGTCCACTCAGATTTAACACCATCTACGCTGACCCCTCTGTGTTCTATCGGTGAGCCAAGATTTTATCCATTTAAAACTTTCCTCGATACCATGAGTCTTAAATTTTCTAGCCTCTGATGTGGTTCTTCGTCAAACGTGCAAAGTCTAAGTAAATAACATCGTAATTTTCATCATTATATACTACCTCGAAGACTTTCCTAAAAGACGTCAGCAGATTTGTTAGACAATTTTTTCCTTTGTAAACCCATGTTGATAGTCGTAGATTAATTTGCTTTTTCTAAATGCGATCGGATGCTATTTGCTATAATTGATTCAGGAAATTTCACTACTGACGTCAAACTAAACGGCTGGTAATTTGACGCTGATGCTCTGTCTCCTTTGAATATGGGAGTAGAGGTCCGTAACTGTCACGTTCCCCAAATCATCAGTTCAACCTAATCCTCGAATCACAACTTAAGGGAGTTCTTTCATTTTAACATATGATCGTCACGCGCCCTATTAGTGATTTTTTCAAATATATATATATATATATATATATATATATATATATATATATATATATATATATATATATATATATATATATATATATATATATAATATTATTTACCTTTAGTGAGAATGCTGGCTCTTGGCCCAGTTTGAGGTAATACACACGTCGTGTACACGACAGACTGGGACAAACAGCAGCTCTCCTTACCTATGTCGTATCGAGGAAAGGTGACGGCCGATTTAGCTCCCAGGGATTAATTGTCAGAAATGGCTAGTGATAGTTGTGAGCAGGGCTGCCCTCTGAGGGCCGAGTTTGTGAAAGTCAAGGACGAAAACTTGAAATTAACGGAAGTGATTGCGAGGATGAAGGAAGACACGAGATAGGGAAACCCGTGTCTGACGAAGACACAGGCGAATGGAGGGCGTGAGGAGAGGAACGACAAAAATGATGGTGAAAAAAGACACCAAGGAAACGACAACAGCTAAGTGTATTAACTTTTAGTCCTTTGATATACGAATTGGACGGAAACACAGTCAAGGACAGTGCTGACAAGGAAGGTACGAAAACCAATTGTTAGTAATTCCCAGGAACATATGGTACCTGGATAGAGCTTTTGTGCTAAAAATAAAAGTAGGATGACTGTGTGCTTGCTAGAGCTGGAGGGAGGATATAGTTGACAGGATGAACAATATCTTGTCTGGTAATAGGAACAAACCCATTATCTGCCTCAGTGCAGGAGGCAATGATATTGGCCGGTGTATGAGTGGAGCTTCTTGATAAGTTCAAGCCAGCTGTCGAACGTGTTAAGGCCCGTCCACACGATCGAGCAGTGCCCGGCGGGCATGCGGTAATGCCCGTTATCGGGCAAAATTGCGGGCAAACCAGCAGATTGCCCGTGCCCGTCGTTGAGTGAAATCATGGTCCGCCTGCCTGGTGGTTTGCTGCCTGATATGGAGCGACGACTCTGCCAGACAAACGAAGGACCGTGGGACCCTGCAAGTAATCTTTTGAGTACTTCATACATGGCTTGACAAGTTGCAGGTATTATAGGGAGACAAACTTTGTTTTGATATCCTCGTTCTATACTGAAGTGACGTGTAGGTGCACCCAGTTGAAAGATATATGAGCGTTGCCTCTAGACGAGCCTCTGCAGATATACTCTTCATATTGGTATCCTGTTTTTTATATATATGGTTCCACTCTGCTAGAAGTTTGTAAAAGGTGTTGGAGTCCATTCTCATGTAATTGGTGAAGTCTTGCTCATGTCTATCTTACAGTTCACGTAAAATTGTGGCATGACTTCCCAATACTTTCTTCGACCTAACCACTTTTTACCATTCTTTCTTGCATTTGGTTCATCTTGCACACAGCAGCAATTATTATAGTACACACCGCTATGCTCTTTGCTTTAACTGTCCGGCGATTATTCCTGCGACACACCATGGAGATCGTACCGCACCCGCCACTACCGACCACCTACTAGATACCGGCGCCCGACTATGATGCGCCAACCAACCCCGTGTGTACAACATCACAAGGCTTTGACCGAAACGGTCAAGCCCGCCGCACCAACTCGATCGTGGACGGGGCTTTAGGGTGAAGGGATGGATCTCATCACATGTGGTGTCCTGCCTAGAAGGAGAGTTGGCAGTGAATGGTTGTAATGGGCAGTTGATGTCAACGGCCGTCTTGACAGATATTGCATTCAATATCAGTCCCATTCATTGACAACTGGGACAACTTTACGGCAGAAGGACCCTTATGCTAGGGATGGGGTGGCAACCCTGGCTGGTTCTTCGAGTGGGCAGTTCAAAAGATGTCGAAGTCTTTAAACTGCTAGGGAACATGTGAGCACGGGATCGAGGAGACTGCAGTGGAGCAGTTAAACAGGATGACAAGTTACAGAGAAATAGTGCTAGGAATGATGACAGAGCTAAATTATGCAGGAGTTAAAACCTACAAACAGTAGAAGTATGAGGAACAAATTGGATGAAATCAAGGTGTTGGTATGTACCGAAAAAATCGATATAATAGCATTCACCGAAACGTGGATAAACTTAGACTCACGTGAGTTACCTGTCGAATACGAAATTAAAGGTTACAAATTATTCCAGACCAATAGGCAGATTAGGAAAGGAGGGAGGGTAGCAACCTATGTCGGGATAATCTGAAGTGTAAAATAAATAAGGAAATAAAATATGAATTGAATACTGTACAGAAACAATTTGGATACAATTAACAGATGGTAGGGAAAAACATAGGAGAATATATATAGACCTACTAATCTTGAAGGAGTTTGTGAGCGACTTATTTGGGATGAAATGCAGGCCATCCAGATATAGCAAAGTCTGTATATTAGGCGACTTTAACTTTAGTCAAATAGATTGGATCGACCTTACAGTTAACTCAGAATCAGAGGATTTTCTTGAAACAGTTCAGGACTGTTTCATGTCAACAGCCGGGGTAATAATACACTCGATTTAGTTCCGTCAAACAGAAAAACCTCATTAGTAATGTCGAGGTAGGGAACGAACTAGCTAACAGCTATCACAGAAAAAGTGAGATTCAAAGTATAATTTAATTCCAGTCGCAAGGAAAAATTCATAAAAGTCCCAAATTTCAGACGAGCAAACTTTGATAGGTGAAAAGCAACAGAAGAAAGTATTACGTTTGCAGGTGAATTTCGTGACCTCACGTGAAGTGACCTCGCACAATGTACCCACAGAGGGCGATCTCATTTTACCTAGTGACCTATCAATGATATCCTCACAATATATGACGGTTGAGGATGACTTGATCTCGAGATCTGATGTTGACAGGTTCCACAACAATTTAAATAATGAGTTACTTAATGCAGAAAGGCAGAAGATACCATTCAGAAAACTCAGGTGAAATATAAATGACCCCAAATGGAAGTAATTATTTAAAGAATATTATCGGACAAAGGAAGGCTATAGGTAGAAGAATAAATCGTGGTGACGTTTACCTCGAAATTATATAGTGTTGGCCAGTAGAGTTAAGACCGAGATAAGAAAAGCAAATAGGAATAATGAAGTGAAGGTAGCAAAGGAGGCGAAGTCAAACCCAATTCTTCAAATGTATCAAACTACAACACGAGACAAGATTGGACCAATACCGGCGAGCTAACTGATAACGACAGAGAAATAAACAATAATCTGAATAGGTATTTTCAACAGTTTCACCACCGAAAATTTGAACATGATACCGAGGCACCGACTCTATATAGAGATAGTGAAGAAAATAGATTAAGCGAGATAGCAGTGACTAGTAACGATGTCAGTAAACAAATAAACAAGCTAAAGACTAATAAGTCACCAGGTCCCGATGAGATATTTGCCAAGTATTAAAGGAATGTAAGGAAGAGTTTAGTAAGACTTCGGCAAATTTGTTTAACATGTATTTAAAACGGGTGTAGTACCAGAATCCTGGAGGATAGCGAATGTGATACCGATTTTCAGGAAAGGAGATATATCACTAACCTCTGACGGACGGGACGTCAGTTTAACATCAATTGTAGGCAAATTGCTGGAAGCATTTTCAAACTCTCTTCGAAATACCTGGAGAAGCACACGTTGATCAGTGATTAACAACATGGCTTCACAAGTGGGCGTTTTGTCTGACTAATCTTTAACATTCTTTTCAACTGTTTCGAATCAGTGGATGACGGACACGTTTATAATGTGGTATACCTCGACTTTAGCAAACCCTTCGACAGAGTCCCCGAGAGGCTAATGCAAGAAGTGGGGGCTCATGGGAATGAGGAGATATTCTAAATTGGTTTAGATCGTGGTTGCAGGACAGGAAGCAGCGAGTAAGCATAACAGCATTAAATCCGATTGAGTAACGTCACTAGTGGAGTACCCCAAGGTTCAGTACTTGGACCATTACTATTTATTACATACATAAACGACATAGTTATAGGCGTAAACAGCAACGGTTCTAGGACAACTGCCCCTGGACAATTGCCCCATTGCTCGAGTGAATCTTATGTACAGCTAACCAAACCAAACCAAACCAGACCAAATCTAACCTAACCTACCAACCTAACCTAACCTAACCTAACCAACGTCACCATCAACCAGATTATTACAGGAGAAATAGCACCACCTAAGGAAACGTTATCATGATTTAACAGCCAGAATAGCTACCATCGTACAAGACTTAGAGAATCGCCGTGTACATAAGCCAATAAATAAAAACATGAAAATAAAATATTAATTCTGAGCTATTTTCTCCTCTCTATTTAGTTAGTCCCATGTTTTGTGCCAGTTAATCACTGGCAATGAAGTGTCCAGTGGGCAGTTGTCCTGATACCGACACAACATAAGTAAATTTGCTGATGACACTAAAATAGGGAGTGTAATTAATTCTGACGAAGTCTCTGCAAAACTACAGGAATATCTAAGCCAATTTTCGCATGGTCTGAAAAATGGCAGATGAAATTTAAATGTGGACAAATGGAAAGTACTTAGTCTAAGAGATGTAACCAGAGAAACCAAATATCAGATGAACAACGTTGTTTCCTCGAAACAAGTCTAACAAAATACTTGGGTCCATACAAAAGTGTTAGTTACCAGACTAGCGAGGTTATCACTTGGATTACGCAATTCATTTCTAGTCACCGTACTACAGAATGGATATAGAATCTAGAGAGAATTCAGAGGAGAAAGACAAGACTAATCCCGGCATTAGGAACCTTGAGTATAGAGACAGGTTAAAGCATCTTAACACTCCATCGAAAGACGTAAAGTGAGGGCGATATGATCGAGGTGTATAAATGGAAGTCAAACTATCCAACCAGTAGCGAACTCGCAGTAATGGTTTAAATTAGATAAATTTAGATTTAGGCGCGAGATAGGTAAACATTGGTTTGGAAATAGAGTAGTGGATGAATGGAACAAGTTACCAAACATCAGCATTAACTCGAATACGCTGGATAACTTTAAACATAGGTTGGATGGATATATGAGCAATAGGGGTTGGGTGTAATCAGCACTGCCCAGTATGGGCCGCTCCAATTCCTACATTCTTATGTTCTCATGTTCTAATAAATCCTTGCGGGCTCTTTTTATATGGTTCCGCAGGCGCTATGGCGCCCGCAATGCAGGTTGGGACAACTGTTATGGAGGCTAGGAGAAGCATTAATTGTTCTGTGGTTGTGAAGTGATCATTAGAAATACTTTTAGAAGAAGTATCACTGAATTGAGATCCAGGGAATAAAAGATTAGAGTACTGTCTGATGTCATCTTAGAGGACAACAGAAGACCCAGATGCTTCTTGTTCCTGAGAACAAAACTAATTATTTTTAGGGTGACATAATTAATAGGAGGAAACATAAGATGAAGATATCAAGAAATATCTGACTACTGTTTCATTAAAGTGTGCAAGAGACATGTATATTCTGAGTACACAAACTGGGATTCTGTGGCAAGAGGGCGCCAAGGAGACGGCAATACGGGAAGGGCGGCTGAGCATTGCTTCTCCTCCAAGTTTATTGTTGCGGCTTGAGTTTAGGAGCCAAAATTGTCGCTGGGATTTGTTGGTTGTGTAATATTCTGCAGATGAGATGATAAATAATTACTGAAATAACATTTATGTGGTTAGGTTAGATGAGGATATGTGCTCGTGTGTGTTAGTACCGGTGGTACGATGAAGCAAACACTGCAGAAATGAGAAATAAGAATTACGCGAACCTAACCTAACCTAACCTAACCTGACCTGATATGACATGATCAGTAGAGGGCAGGGTGGTGAAAAGTACAGAGTGTGGGGATGGTAATGATAGTGATATGATGGTGTGGAAGTGGTGATGGTGGTAAGATGGTTGAAGTGGTGCTATGTTGTGTAGTGATGTTGTTTAATGGTGCGAGAGTGATGATGTATCTGATGGTATGTTGATGGTGTTGGCGTAAGAAGGATGGTGGTGAGGGTAGTTGTGATGGTAGTTGGTGAGAGTAGTGTGATGGTAGGTGGTATGATTGATGGTGGTGAAGGTAGTTGTAGGTTAAGGTAGTGGTAGTGATGTGATGATGATGATGAGATAATTGTGGATTGTGGGTGTGTGGTGTTGATGGAGGTAAGAGCGGGGTAGAGGTGCTACACACACAACACACACACAGGTTAGGGAATGAGGAAGGAGTGGGAGGAGGTGAGGTAACTTAGAGACACGGCGACAGTTTTAAGAGGGGGGTAGAGAAGGGTGAGAGGGAGGAACCGCGATAGTGGCTCTGTACACATAAGAGAATCCAAGAAGTCGTCCTTAACTATTAAGCAAATGGTTAAACACGTTTCTACTACAAAATAGAAGCAATCAAAGAGTAGTGGCATTAAATAAACAAGCCTGATGTGAAGTTAACGTCCATGCTCAACGCTACTATAGACCTCAACGATCGGAGCATCAAGTACG
>NW_024741884.1:0-10364 GCF_018991925.1 Homarus americanus | reverse complement strand
CTCATATCTCCCAGAATTTTAAAAATAGTGAAACGAGAATAAATATCCAACAGCAAAGCATAAGTAAGGGTGTTGTGCTGACTGAGTGCTCTGTTCTCCTATTGGCTGTAATTTGATGACGTTACATCTTGCTCCACCAATCACAGTTAAGTAAGGGATTACTGGAGGAATGCAAAATGTACGACAAAACTATGAAGTTCTTGGGGCGATGCTGCATGTGGAAGGGCCCCTGGGAGCACCGTGGCCCCTGGCAGAGACGCTGCCGCCCCTGGAAAGACACCCACTGCCACTAGGAGGGCCCACAGCAGCGCTACCGTCCGTAGGAGGGCACATAGGGGCGCCGCAGCCCCTGGCAGGGTCCTTGTGGGCAGTGGAGCCCCAAAGAGGGTCCTTGGGGGAGACACCACCTATGGAAGGACCCCTGAAGGTGCCACCGCTGTGGTAAGGCCCCTGGGGGCGTCGCCGTCCCTGGGAACACCCCAGAAGGCGCCATTGTCCCTGTAAGGGACCATGGGATCGCCGTTATCCCTGTGAGGGTCACATTTCCATGCCATGCACGGAGGCGTCCTCAGGGCCCTCTCAGGGTCGGCGGTGCGGCCATGGGACCTGTCAGGGGCGCTGGATCCACCAGTGGGGCTCTTAGGGACAACTGCAATTCTAGGGGCCTTCTCAGGGAAGGCGATGTACACAGCGGATCCTCTAGGAACAGCCGAGCTTCCGTGGGCTTCTCAGGGACGGCAACGATTCAAGGGACCCTTGCAGGGACGGCAACGCTCCTAGGGACCCTCACAGGGACGGTGGCGTCCCCAATGGCCCTGCTAGCGGCGCTGGCGACCCTAGGGGCCCTCACATGGACAGCCATGATCCCCGGGGTTTTTCCAGGGACGGGGGCGCCTCCAAGTATGACCATAGGGACCGTGGTGCTCCCAGAGGCCCTGCCAGCGGCGGTGGCGCCTTCAGGGGCCCTTCCAGAGGCGGTGGATCCCTCCAGGCCTCTTTATGGGGGCGCCACTGCTCCCAGGGACCCTGCCAAGGCCTGTGGCTCACAATAGGTCCTCCTAGGGGAGACGGTGCCCGAAAGCAATGGATAGTGGTGTCGTACATATTGCATTCTTCCAGTAATCTTCACTTCAACTTTGATTGGTGGAATAACGTCATCAGTTCGAGAGGAAAACAGAACAATCAGTCAATATTAAACACCTTAAACTTGCGTTTTGCTGTTGACATTTATTCTCCGTTTCATTGTTAAGGTTGCTATAATATTGAAAATGCGATGGGCGGTGTATTTATTTAACCTCATATCTCCCAGAATTTTAAAAATAGTGAAACGAGAATAAATATCCAACAGCAAAGCATAAGTAAGGGTGTTGTGCTGACTGAGTGCTCTGTTCTCCTATTGGCTGTAATTTGATGACGTTACATCTTGCTCCACCAATCACAGTTAAGTAAGAGATTACTGGACGAAAGCAAAATGTACGACAAAACTATGAAGTTCTTGGGGCGATGCTGCATGTGGAAGGGCCCCTGGGAGCGCCGTGGCCCCTGGTAGAGACGCTGCCGCCCCTGGAAAGACACCCACTGCCACTAGGAGGGCCCACAGCAGCGCTACCGTCCCTAGGAGGACACATAGGGGCGCCGCAGCCCCTGGCAGGGTCCTTGTGGGCAGTGGAGCCCCAAAGAGGGTCCTTGGGGGAGACACCACCTTTGGAAGGACCCCTGAAGGCGCCACCGCTGTGGTAAGGCCCCTGGGGGCGTCGCCGTCCCTGGGAACACACCAGAAGGCGTCATTGTCCCTGTAAGGGACCCTGGTATCGCAGTTATCCCTGTGAGGGTCACATTTCCATGCCATGCACGGAGGCGTCCTCAGGGCCCTCTCAGGGTCGGCGGTGCGGCCATGGGACCTGTCAGGGGCGCTGGATCCACCAGGGGCGCTCTTAGGACAACTGCACTCTAGGGCCTTCCTGGCTTGGAAGGCGATGTACACAGTGGATCCTCTAGAACAGCCGAGCTACCGTGGGGCTTCTCAGGGACGAACGATTCAAGGACCTTGCAGGATTTGGCAATGGCCCTAGGACCCTACAGACGGTGAGGCCACCAATGGCCTGCCAGGGCACTGGCGACCCTAGCCCCTCACAGGGACAGCCATGATCCTCGGGGGTTTTTCCAGGACGGGGGCGCCCAAGTATGACCATAGGGACTGTGGTGCTCTAGAGGCTCCTGCCAGCGGCGGTGGCGCCTTCAGGGCCCTTCCAGAGGCGGTGGCCCTCCAGGTCTCTTTATGGGGGCTGGGCGCCACTGTCTCTAGACCCTGCCAAGGCCTGTGGCTCACAATAGGTCCTCCTAGGGCATGCCCGAAAACAATGGATAGTGGTGTCGTACATATTGATTCAGTAATCTCTTAACTTAACTTTGATTGGTAGAATAAGAGGTAACGTCATCAAATTACAGCCAATACGAAAACAAAACAATCAGTCAATACATCACCCCAACTTATGTTTTGCTGTTGGATATTTATTCTCCGTTTCATTGTTAAGGTTGCTATAATATTGAAAATGCGATGGGCGGTGTATTTATTTAACCTCATATCTCCCAGAATTTTAAAAATAGTGAAACGAGAATAAATATCCAACAGCAAAGCATAAGTAAGGGTGTTGTGCTGACTGAGTGCTCTGTTCTCCTATTGGCTGTAATTTGATGACGTTACATCTTGCTCCACCAATCACAGTTAAGTAAGGGATTACTGGACGAAAGCAAAATGTACGACAAAACTATGAAGTTCTTGGGGCGATACTGCATGTGGAAGGGCCCCTGGGAGCGCCGTGGCCCCTGGCAGAGACGCTGCCCCCCCTGGAAAGACACCCACTGCCACTAGGAGGGCCCACAGCAGCGCTACCGTCCCTAGGAGGACAGATAGGGGCGCCGCAGCCCCTGGCAGGGTCCTTGTGGGCAGTGGAGCCCCAAAGAGGGTCCTTGGGGGAGACACCACCTATGGAAGGACCCCTGAAGGCGCCACCGCTATGGTAAGGCCCCTGGGGGCGTCGCCGTCCCTGGGAACACCCCAGAAGGCGCCATTGTCCCTGTAAGGGACCCTGGGATCGCCGTTATCCCTGTGAGGGTCACATTTCCATGCCATGCACGGAGGAGTCCTCAGGGCCCTCTCAGGGTCGGCGGTGCGGCCATGGGACCTGTCAGGGGCGCTGGATCCACCAGGGGCGCTCTTAGGGACAACTGCAATCCTAGGGGCCTTCTCAGGGAAGGCTGTGAACACAGCGGGTCCTCTAGGAACAGCCGAGCTTTCGTGGGCTTCTCAGGGACGGCAACGATTCAAGGGACCCTTGCAGGGACGGCAACGCTCCTAGGGACCCTCACAGGGACGGTGGCGTCCCCAATGGCCCTGCTAGCGGCGCTGGCGACCCTAGGGGCCCTCACAGGGACAGCCATGATCCCCGGGGTTTTTCCAGGGACGGGGGCGCCTCCAAGTATGACCCCATAGGGACCGCGGGTACCCCAGAGGCCCTGGCCAGCGGCGTGGCGCCTTCAGGGGCCCTTCCAGAGGCGGTGGATCCCCTCCAGGCTCCTTTTATGGGGCGCCACTGCTCCCAGGGACCCTGCCAAGGCCTGTGGCTCACAATAGGTCCTCCTAGGGAGACGGTGCCCGAAAGCCAATGGATAGTGGTGTCGCATATAATAGTATTCTCCAGTAATTTACTTAACTCTTTGATTGTGGAATAGGGACGTTGTCATTTATAGTTAATAGAAAACAGAACAATTGTCAATATTAACACTTGGCCTTATGTTTTGCTGTTGGATATTTATTCTCCTTTTCATTGTTCAGGTTGCTATAATACTGAAAATGCTATGGGCAGTGTCCATTTATTTAACGTCATATCTCCCACAGTTTAAATAGTGAAACAAGAATAAATATCCAACAGCAAAGCATAAGTTGGGGTGTTGTGCCGACTGATTGCTCTGTTCTTCTATTGGCTGTAATTTGATGACGTTACATCTTGCTCCACCAATCACAGTTAAGTAAGGGATTACTGGACGAATGCAAAATGTACGACAAAACTATGAAGTTCTTAGGGCGATGCTGCTTGTGGAAGGGCCCCTGGGGGCGCCGTCGCCCCTGGAAGAGACCCTACTGCCCCTGGAAAGGCACCCACTGCCACCGGCCCTAGGAAGGCCCATAGGGGCCCCGCAACCCCTAGCAGTGTCCTTGGGTGCAGAGGCTCCTCATAGAGGGACCCTGGCGGAGACACCGCCTCTGGAAGGGCCTCTGAATGTGCCACCACTGTGGTATGGCCCCTGAGGGCAAAGCGGTCCCTGGGAACACCCCTGAAGATGCCCCCGTCCCTGTAAGGGACCCTGGGATCGCCGCTATCCCTGTGAGGGTCACTTGGCCATGCCAGGCATGAAGGCGCCCCCAGGACCCTCTTATGGTCAGCGGTGCCCCCAGGGGACCTGTCACGGGCGCTGGTCCCCCAGGGGCGCTCGTAGGGCCAGCTGCAATCCTAGGGGCCTTCTAAGGGAAGGTGGCGTCGACAGGAGCTCCTTCAGGAACAGCCGAGCTTCCGTGGGCCTCTCAGGGACGGCAACACGGGACCCTCACAGGGACGGCAACGCTCCTAGGGACCATCACAGGGACGGCGGCGCCCCCATGAGCCCTGCTAGGGGCATTGGCGACCCTAAGGGGCCTCACAGGGGCAGCCATGATCTCTGGGGTCTTTCCAGGGACGGGGGCGCCTCTAGGTACGTTCCTAGAGACTGTGGTGCTCCGAGAGGCCATGCAAGTGGTGGTGGCGCCTTCAGGGGCCCTTCCAGAGGCGGTGGCTCCCCCGAGGCCTCTTTATGGGGCGCCACTGCTCCCAGGGATCCTGCCAAGGCCTGTGGCTCACAATAGGTCCTCCTAGGGGAGGCGGTGCCCCAAAACAAGGATAGTGGTGTCGCATATTGTGAGCCCTTCCGTAATTCTAACTTAATCCCTTGGGATTGGTAGAATAAGAGGTAACGTCAACACCATAGCCAATACGAAAACAAAACAATAATACATCACTCCCAACTATGTTTTGCTGCTGGATATTTATTCTCCTCGCTTCATTGTTAAGGTTGCTATATAATATTGAAATGCGATGTATGTGTATTTATTTAACCCTCATATCTCCCAGAATTTTAAAAAATAGTGAAACGAGAATAAATATCCAACAGCAAAGCATAAGTAAGGGTGTTGTGCTGACTGAGTGCTCTGTTCTCCTATTGGCTGTAATTTGATGACGTTACATCTTGCTCCACCAATCACAGTTAAGTAAGGGATTACTGAACGAAAGCAAAATGTACGACAAAACTATGAAGTTCTTGGGGCAATGCTGCATGTGGAAGGGCCCCTGGGAGCGCCGTTGGCCCCTGGCAGAGACGCTGCCGCCCCTGGAAAGACACCCACTGCCTCTAGGAGGGCCCACTGCAGCGCTACCGTCCCTAGGAGGATACATAGGGGCGCCGCAGCCCCTGGCAGGGTCCTTGTGGGCAGTGGAGCCCCAAAGAGGGTCCTTGGGGAAGACACTACCTATGGAAGGACCCCTGAAGGCACCACTGCTGTGGTAAGGCCCCTGGGGGCGTCGCCGTCCCTGGGAACACCCCAGAAGGCGCCATTGTCCCTGTAAGGGACCCTGGGATCGCCGTTATCCCTGTGAGGGTCACATTTCCATGCCATGCACGGAGGCGTCCTCAGGGCTTCTCAGGGTCGGCGGTGCGGCCATGGGACCTGTCAGGGGCGCTGGATCCACCAGGGGCGCTCTTAGGGACAACTGCAATTCTAGGGGCCTTCTCTTGGAAGGAGATGTACACAGCGGATCCTCTAGGAACAGCCGAGCTTCCGTGGGCTTCTCAGGGACGGCAACGATTCAATGGACCCTTGCAGAGACGGCAACGCTCCTAGGGACCCTCACAGGGACGGCGGCGCCACCAATGGCCCTGCTAGGGGCGCTGGCGACCCTAGGGGCCCTCACAGGGACAGCCATGACCCTCGGGGTTTTTCCAGGGACGGGGGCGCCTCCAAGTATGACCATAGGGACCGTGGTGCTCCCAGAGGCCCTGCCAGCGGCGGTGGCGCCTTCAGGGGCCCTTCCAGAGGCGGTGGCTCCCTCCAGGCCTGTTTATGGGGGCGCCACTGCTCCCAGGGACCCTGCCAAGGCCTGTGGCTCACAATAGGTCCTCCTAGGGGAGACGGTGCCCGAAAACAATGGATAGTGGTGTCGTACATATTGCATTCTTCCAGTAATCTCTTACTTAACTTTGATTGGTGGAATAAGAGGTAACGTCATCAAATTACAGCCAATAGGAAAACAGAAAAATCAGTCAATACAACACCCCAACTTATGTTTTGCTGTTGGATATTTATTCTCCGTTTCATTGTTAAGGCTGCTATAATATTGAAAATGCGATGGGCGGTATTTATTTAACCTCATATCTCCTGGTAGAATTTTAAAAATAGTGAAACGAGAATAAATATCCAACAGCAAAGCATAAGTAAGGGTGTTGTGCTGACTGAGTGCTCTGTTCTCCTATTGGCTGTAATATGATGACGTTACATCTTGCTTCACCAATCACAGTTAAGTAAGGGATTACTGGACGAAAGGAATATGTACGACAAAACTATGAAGTTCTTGGGGCGATGCTGCATGAGGAAGGGCCCCTGGGAGCGCCGTGGCCCCTGGCAGAGACTCTGCCGCCCCTGGAAAGACACCCACTGCCACTAGGAGGGCCCACAGCAGCGCTACGTCTCTAGGAGGACACATAGGGGCGCCGCAGCCCCTGGCAGGGTCCTTGTGGGCAGTGGAGCCCCAAAGAGGGTCCTTGGGGGAGACACCACCTATGGAAGGACCCCTGAAGGCGCCACCGCTGTGGTAAGGCCCCTGGGGGCATCGCCGTCCCTGGGAACACCCCAGAAGGCGCCATTGTCCCTCTAAGGGACCCTGGGATCGCCGCTATCCCTGTGAGGGTCACATTTCCATGCCATGCACGGAGGCGTCCTCAGGGCCTTCTCAGGGTCGGCGGTGCGGCCATGGGACCTGTCAGGGGCGCTGGATCCACCAGGGGCGCTCTTAGGGACAACTGCAATTCTAGGGGCCTTCTCAGGGAAGGCGATGTACACAGCGGATCCTCTAGGAACAGCCGAGCTTCCGTGGGCTTCTCAGGGACGGCAACGATTCAAGGGACCCTTGCAGAGACGGCAACGCTCCTAGGGACCCTCACAGGGGCGGCGGCGCCACCAATGGCCCTGCTAGGGACGCTGGTGACCCTAGGGGCCCTCACAGGGACAGCCATGATCCCCGGGGTTTTTCCATGGACGGGGGCGCCTCCAAGTATGACCATAGGGACCGTGGTGCTCCCAGAGGCCCTGCCAGCGGCGGTGGCGCCTTCAGGGGCCCTTCCAAAGGCGGTGGCTCCCTCCAGGCCTCTTTATGGGGGCGCCACTGCCCCAGGACTTGCCAAGGCCTGTGGCTCACAATAGGTCCTCCTAGGGGAGGCGGCGCCCCAAAACAATGGATAGTGGTGTCATAGACATTGCATTCTTCCAGTAATCTCTTACTTAACTGTGATTGGTGGAACAAGAGGTAACGTCATCAAATTACAGCCAAGAGGAAAACAGAGTAATCAATTAGCACAACACCCCAACTTATGTTTTGCTGCTGGATATTTGTTCTCCTTTTCATTGTTCAGGTTGCGATAATACCGAAAATGCGATGGGCGTGTATTTATTTACCCTCATATCTCCCAGAATTTTAGAAATAGTGAAACGAGAATAAATATCCAACAGCAAAGCATAAGTAAGGGTGTTGTGCTGACTGAGTGCTCTGTTCTCCTATTGGCTGTAATTTGAAAACAAAACAATCTGTCAATACAACACCCCAACTTATGTTTTGCTGTTGGATATTTATTCTCCGTTTCATTGTTAAGGTTGCTATAATATTGAAAATGCGATGGGCGGTGTATTTATTTAACCTCATATCTCCCAGAATTTTAAAAATAGTGAAATGAGAATAAATATCCAACAGCAAAGCATAAGTAAGGGTGTTGTGCTGACTGAGTGCTCTGTTCTCCTATTGGCTGTAATTTGATGACGTTACATCTTGCTCCACCAATCACAGTTAAGTAAGGGATTACTGAACGAAAGCAAAATGTACGACAAAACTATGAAGTTCTTGGGGCAATACTGCATGTGGAAGGGCCCCTGGGAGCGCCGTGGCCCCTGGCAGAGACGCTGCCGCCCCTGGAAAGACACCCACTGCCTCTAGGAGGGCCCACAGCAGCGCTACCGTCCCTAGGAGGACACATAGGGGCGCCGCAGCCCCTGGCAGGGTCCTTGTGGGCAGTGGAGCCCCAAAGAGGGTCCTTGGGGAAGACACTACCTATGGAAGGACCCCTGAAGGCGCCACTGCTGTGGTAAGGCCCCTGGGGGCGTCGCCGTCCCTGGGAACACCCCAGAAGGCGCCATTGTCCCTGTAAGGGACCCTGGGATCGACCGTTATCCCTGTGAGGGTCACATTTCCATGCCATGCACGGAGGCGTCCTCAGGGTCCTCTCAGGGTCGGCGGTGCGGCCATGGGACCTGTCAGGGGCGCTGGATCCACCAGGGGCGCTCTTAGGGACAACTGCAATTCTAGGGGCCTTCTCAGGGAAGGCGATGTACACAGCGGATCCTCTAGGAACAGCCGAGCTTCCGTGGGCTTCTTAGGGACGGCAACGATTCAAGGGACCCTTGCAGAGACGGCAACGCTCCTAGGGACCCTCACAGGGGCGGCGGCGCCACCAATGGCCCTGCTAGGGGCGCTGGCGACCCTAGGGGCCCTCACAGGGACAGCCATGATCTCCGGGGTTTTTCCATGGACGGGGGCGTCTCCAAGTATGACCATAGGGACCGTGGTGCTCCCAGAGGCCCTGCAAGCGGCGGTGGCGCCTTCAGGGGCCCTTCCAGAGGCGGTGGCTCCCTCCAGGCCTCTTTATGGGGGCGCCACTGCTCCCAGGGACCCTGCCAAGGCCTGTGGCTCACAATAGGTTCTCCTAGGGGAGACGGTGCCCGAAAACAATGGATAGTGGTGTCGTACATATTGCATTCTTCCAGTAATCTCTTACTTAACTTTGATTGGTAGAATAAGAGGTAACGTCATCAAATTACAGCCAATAGGAAAACAGAACAATCAGTCAATACAACACCCCAACTTATGTTTTGCTGTTGGATATTTATTCTCCGTTTCATTGTTAAGGTTGCTATAATATTGAAAATGCCAGGTATAAGTGCATTTATTTAACCTCACATTCCAGAATTTAAAATAGTGAAACGAGAAAGATATCCAACAAGCAGCGCGCAGGGTGTTGTGCTGACTATGCGCTTCTGTTCTCCCGCTCTATTGTACTGACGACGTTAAGATCTTGTCTACCAACCACAGTTAAGGCGTGGATTACTGAACCAAAGCAAAACACTCTACAAAACTATGGTTCTTGGGCACGCTGCATGTGGAAGGGCCCTGAGCGTTGTACCCCTGGCAGAGAGACGCTGCCGCCCCTGGAAAGACACCCACTGCCACGAGGAGGGCCCACAGCAGCGCTACCGTCCCTAGGAGGACACATAGGGGCGCCGCAGCCCCTGGCAGGGTCCTTGTGGGCAGTGGAGCCCCAAAGAGGGTCCTTGGGGGAGACACCACCTATGGAAGGACCCCTGAAGGCGCCACCGCTGTGGTAAGGCCCCTGGGGGCGTCGCTGTCCCTGGGAACACCCCAGAAGGCGCCATTGTCCCTGTAACGGACCCTGGGATCGCCGTTATCCCTGTGAGGGTCACATTTCCATGCCATGCACGGAGGAGTCCTCAGGGCCCTCTCAGGGTCGGCGGTGCGGCCATGGGACCTGTCAGGGGCGCTGGATCCACCAGGGGCGCTCTTAGGGACAACTGCAATCCTAGGGGCCTTCTCAGGGAAGGCTGTGAACACAGCGGGTCCTCTAGGAACAGCCGAGCTTTCGTGGGCTTCTCAGGGACGGCAACGATTCAAGGGACCCTTGCAGGGACGGCAACGCTCCTAGGGACCCTCACAGGGACGGTGGCGTCCCCAATGGCCCTGCTAGCGGCGCTGGCGACCCTAGGGGCCCTCACAGGGACAGCCATGATCCCCGGGGTTTTTACAGGGACGGGGGCGCCTCCAAGTATGACCATAGGGACCGTGGTGCTCCCAGAGGCCCTGCCAGCGGCGGTGGCGCCTTCAGGGGCCCTTCCAGAGGCGGTGGCTCCCTCCAGGCCTCTTTATGGGGGCGCCACTGCTCCCAGGGACCCTGCCAAGGCCTGTGGCTCACAATAGGTCCTCCTAGGGGAGACGGTG
>NW_024741883.1:0-15591 GCF_018991925.1 Homarus americanus | reverse complement strand
AGAGGCCCCTGAATCGCTCGCTGCGGGGAACACACAGACATAATTACACATTCAGACCACAGACTAGCCCATTTCCCCCTCGTTTTTGTCCCATTTTTCCTCGTATTCATGTAGTTATTTGCAGTGGTTGTAATGGCAGCTCTTCAACCCCCTCCCTACGGCCTAGAAAAAAGTGCGTTAATGTTCGAAATCAGGCAAACAGAGTATTGGGTTTTATATCTAGAAGTGTAAGTAACAAGAGTGCAGAGGTCTTATTGCAACTATATCTTGCGCTAGTCAGGCTGCACCTCGATTATGCGGTTCAGTTCTGGTGCCCCTATTATAGAATGGATATAAATTCACTAGAGTCGGTGCAGCGAAGAATGACAAAAATGATTCCGGGACTTAGACACCTTCCATATCGTGACTTAGTGATTAATAATGATTTACAGTAGTATTTACCGCGGTAATACAGAGTACTGGATATATAACGATCAATTTGGTAATAATATGAGGACCCTCTCATTAATAAAGGTTTATCCGTATAATGAGATATATATTAATTATAAATCCAATCATTATGTGGGAGACAGCACGAGAACAGCAGGTCGCAACTGCCAGTTTCCTCACATGAATATTTTCGTAATGTATATGTTCAGCACCCTTACCCTCAGCCAGAGAGAGAGAGAGAGATAGAGACTTTTCTCTCTGATACACTCTGTGTACACGTATGTAAACTTTTCTTCATTGTAAGGCAGAATATTTGACTTAGAAATGTGCAACTTGACACCTGCCAGCGTGCAAGGTGGGCCGTGACTGGCTGTGTCGCTGAATGGGTGAGGGTGGTAGTGCTGAGGGCGTATACCTTTGGGAAATATGTGTCCCAGACTTCCCACCCGCTGAGTAACAACAGGACACCCAGTTGGCCGAACTCTATCTATCTACGGCTCTTGTCTGACCACGGTGCTGAGAGCAATGGCTCCAGTTTCGCGTGCAACGAAAGCTGCTTTGTGGGCGCTCCACTCACGAAAGCACAGAGCCACGATATCACCAGCAGTGTGTCACTCCTCAGCCCCCCCCCATGCCCCCGTGTCTTAAGTATTCATCGCCCTACAAGCAATGGATGTCACAAGTACTATGACTCTGGAGTTTTGATTCGATTATATTTTTTAACCTGATTTTACGGTTTTGTAGATATCGCCTCCAACTACTCTGAAGGGGCCATTGATTTCGTTTTTCATTTGTTTGTGTGTGTTTTTAATATTCTGACTGTTTTTAATTGGCTCGCTAAATAAAAAATAAATATTTTTTTTAGAAATCGGCGCTTCGTATTGTAATCGGTTTGTACGCATGCGACTAGGGACACCGAGCCATTTTCCTCGATAATTGAATCAGGTGCTATGTCGGAGCAACGGTAGTCATAGACGAGCCGATAAACTTTTACCCTGTTATCGGGATGCCAGGTGATGTACTCTCTTTCTCCTCCTTTTGGCCATACTCTGCCTCTCTCCCCCCTCCCCCCCACACACATTATCTAATATACTATAGGACTAGGCGTGTTTCTGTCTGTGTGTGTGTCTGTTCTGGGCAGCCGAAACGGCACAATCGTATTTTCATCAAACTTGGTGGAAAAATCGCAAAAAATTCGTAGAGTGGAGCAAACCTGGTCCCATGTCGATGGTTTCTTTAGGAAGGCATTAATTAAAATTTTTATTTAGGATGGAAAACGATGCAAGTCTACGGACTTGGCGCACCCTAATTAACCATGCAAGTCTACGGACTTGGCGCACCCTAATTAACCATGCAAGTCTACGGACTTGGCGCACCCTCATTCGCTGTATGCTGTCACGAGCGTTAAAACTTTCACAAGGGCACGAAGGGCCCGCGATCACTTGTTACTACTAATTTGCTGTCACTTGGAATCAAGTATGACGTTCATCCAGTTATGATGCAATGATATCAGTTATTAAGGATGTCACCTAGGTTAGAGAGTTCTGAGGTGACTCAAGAGGCCGATATGGGACCGGCAGCATCGTTCGCAGATGTTGCACATGTGGAGGGCTACATCTAGTGCGGGAGGGGCGGTGGCAGCATCTTGTCCGTCTCGAAAGTATTATCATCCCCTGTGGTACTCCTCCAAGCGTTACGGCCGTCTCCCGGGTGCTGGAGTCTATTTGGCACATTATCGGGTTTGTCTTAACACTATCTTTATTCATTTTCCGTTGTCTGCCACCATTACGTTTGCCTTTCTTTAGGTGACAATACAGTACCTCCTTTGGCAGTCTACTGTCATCTGTGCGAGCATCATGGCCAGTCCAAATCAATGTTCATCGCTAATGACAACCTCAATATTCCTGTAATTGATGTAAGTAACAATAATTGTCCTCTTGTCTTCCCACCGTACTCTGAGGAAGGAAAATAAACTACTTTGCCGAGAGTTCTCAAATGTCTCGATGTGTCTCCATGTGACCCGTGTCTCGCTGCCATACAAGAGGGTGGGGAGACACGCAGTTTGCCAAAAGCTTGAAATGCACATCTGATCCGATGTTGAATCTTTTCATCGATGCCCTCGGTGGTGGACAGGTGGGAGCCAAGGTACTGGAAGTGTAACATTAAAGAGGGTAGTACCGTTAACGTGGATGGTTGGTGGAGGTGTGGCTGAACCAGGGGCAGGCTGAAAGAGAATCTGTGTTTTGTGTAGAATCACCCCAAAGTGTGCATCAGGGCTGTCGGAATTTCCAACTCTTGTTTATCGAACACGCTGATTGGTTCAAATCCAGTACTTCGTCTGTTAATCAGTAAATTGATGACGTAGTCGGTAAGCCGTGACGTCACTGCTCCGACTGTCGGTAAATTACCGACTTTAGGAAATATGCTTTTTCATGGCTAAAATACCATATAGAATACACAGAAATAAATTGTAGATGTATTTGATTACCTACATTTTATTAGCGATATTTTAGCAGAACTAAAGTAATACAAATTACAATTGATAAAATACAAATCTAATGTGATCTCATATAACACTCTGAATGGTGTATAATGCAGTGTTTATTATTCAGAAATTTATAAAACTAATGACAGGAACAATGAAATTCACTGAGTATGAGGACTACTCTAATATAACTACTGTATCTGGGATCTTCGTTACCCCTCGCCACACATTCTATTACAGTATAGGAAATCGTAATATTACGTCATGGACTCATGTTCCCGCAACCAATCACAACGCGAGCAGTTGAACCAATCAGCGTATTCGGTAAAGAAAAGTCGGAAATCGCGTCAGCCCTGGTGTGCATACGCATTTGCGTAGGTTTCCAGGATCTCCTTTAGGGTGCGTTCGATGTGAACGACGAAGGGGAGGTCGTCTGCATACTGAAGTTCAGTGATGGAAGCTGCGGACACCTTTGTGTTTGCCTGGAGTCGTCTTATGTTGAAATGAACGTGCCGCCATTGTGCAGGACACTGCCGTTTATGCCATCATGCAGTTGCCTCACGATGTCCATATTGAGTTTTCTCCAAACACTTCTGATCTGTTTCAGAAAGTCTGATTTTTTCAGTAACTCGGTAAAGTTTATCTCTTTGAGGACGATGTTTAAGTGAAAACTCTTTGAGGATGATGGTTTACTACAACACTAGTACTACATGTTCACTACAACACTAGTACTACAGGTTTACTACAACACTAGTACTACATGTCCACTACAACACTACCAGTACCACATGTTAACTACAACACTAGTACTACAGGTTTACTACAACACTAGTACTACATGTTCACTGTAACACTAGTACTACATGTTCACTGTAACACTAGTACTACATGTTCACTATAACACTAGTACTACATGTTCACTATAACACTAGTACTACATGTTTACTACAACACTAGTACTACATGTTCACTATAACATTAGTACTACATGTTCACTATAACATTAGTACTACATGTTCACTATAACACTAGTACTACATGTTCACTACAACACTAGTACTACATGTTCACTATAACACTAGTACTACATGTTTACTACAACACTAGTACTACATGTTCACTATAACATTAGTACTACATGTTCACTATAACACTAGTACTACATGTTTACTACAACACTAGTACTACATGTTCATTACAACACTAGTACTACATGTTCACTATAACACTAGTACTACATGTTCACTATAACATTAGTACTACATGTTCACTGTAACACTAGTACTACATGTTTACTACAACACTAGTACTACATGTTCACTATAACACTAGTACTACATGTTTACTACAACACTAGTACTACATGTTCACTATAACATTAAAACTACATGTTCACTATAACACTAGTACTACATGTTCACTATAACACTAGTACTACATGTTTACTATAACACTAGTACTCCATGTTTACTACAACACTAGTACTACATGTTCACTACAACACTAGTACTACATGTTCGCTACAACACTAGTACTACATGTTCACTACAACACTAGTAGTACATGTTCACTACAACACTAGTACTACATGTTCATTACAGCACTACCAGTACTACATGTTCACTGCAACACTCGTACTACATGTCCACTACAACACTACCAGTACTACATGTTCACTACAACACTAGTAGTACATGTTCACTACTGCGCTACCAGTACTACATGTCCATTACAACACTACCAGTACTACATGTTCACTACAACACTAGTACTACATGTTCACTACAGCGCTACCAGTACTACATGTTCACTACAACACTAGTAGTACATGTTCACTACAACACTAGTACTACATGTTCACCACAACACTAGTACTACATGTTCACCACAACACTAGTACTACATGCTCACTACAGCACTACCAGTACTACATGTTCACTACAACACTAGTACTACATGTCCACTACAACACTACCAGTACCACATGTTAACTACAACACTAGTACTACAGGTTTACTACAACACTAGTACTACATGATCACTACACCACTAGTACTACAGGTTTACTACAACACTAGTACTACATGTTCACTACAACACTAGTAGTACATGTTCACTACAACACTAGTACTACATGTTCCCTACAACACTATTACTACATGTCCACTACAACCCTACCATTACTACATGTTCAGTACAACACTAGTACTACAGGTTTACTACAACACTAGTACTACATGTTCACTACAACACTAGTACTACATGTTTACTACAACACTAGTACTACATGTTCACTACAACACTAGTACTACATACTCACTAGTTCACTAGTACCACTATTCCTGTACCTGGCTAGTCACTGTTCCAACCTGTTTATATAATTTTGCATTACATTTTTTTTAGGCCTTGGTCTAGCGACTTTGTTAATAATTTAACGAGAAGAAAAACACAATGACAACTCCTCTAGTCTCCACTGTGTTCGGTCTCCGGGTAAACCTCCCACGAAAGAGTCGGCGTCCAAAACATTTATTTGTCGAAGTTAATGAACCCAAGTTTTAGGGTTTATACAGAAAGAAAACCGTCTTATTACACTGGCACCTGCAGAAGGACCAGTGGGAACAGCTCTCCGATGGGAGAGTTGGGAATAGTTTATTTCCGACAGATGGGTGCCCTATGCCACTGATGGATGCGAGGAACCCAAGCTCGTGGGTGTCATTAAAATGGCGCAGTAACACCACAACTCTGTATAAAAGTCGTTTAAGTGTAAGTGCGTTCAATGATCGCGTTAAAACCGGCAGTCTTGAGATGACTGACCGGAGCGGGCTTCTCAACTCCCTGATTACTTTTGTGCCCGAACAGAATCTTATCTGCCAGGATAGTGTACCACACTCCCCCACTATGGTACCATCCTTCCCAGACAATGTACCACTCTCCCCCACTGTGGCACCATTCCTCCCAGAGAATCTACTACTCTCCCCCAGTGCGCTACTATCCCCCGAAGAAGAGTTGCCTATGTTGCCCTCGCCCACATATGATTTCTCGAATGTACAGCTCCAGTTCAGGTTTCTGCCGCCAGCCTTCCCCGAAAAGTCATCACTACTCCTCAGAGGAGACAACGAACCCAATGTTACAAGGAATCGGATTATAGCACTGATTGGAATGTTCCTTATATCGGTTGTGGTGCCGATAATTTTTGGTGTGTTGCTGCACAGACTAACCTGAGGGCCTCAACTTAGGCAACCTGACCAAGGACAGTCGACAAAGCTGTCAACCGCTTATGTTCACGAAGGTTCCCGCCTTATCACACTAACTCCTTTATCCCTTTCCTCTCGTGTATTATGATATTACTGCACCATTAACTTTTAGCTCATTATCACTTACAACTTCTCTCTTTAAGAATTCTGAATATATATTATACAATGTTGGAGATAGAACACAGCCTTATCTTACTCCCTGTCTGACTGTGAACCAATTAGTAAGTTCATTATTTACGAACACTGCAGCCTCCTGTTGCCAGTAAAGATTCTTTAAAATCTAATATCTCCTTCATTAATTCCTTTTTTCCAAGATCTCTTTAAGTTTATTGTGCTTCACCTTATCAAAACCTTTTGCTAAACCAACAGAGCAGATGTATAAATATATTTGGATCTCTAAAGCCGTTTCACTCAAAATTCTCAAACCAAATGTAGCTTCTCTAATTCCTTTTCCCTTTCTAAATCCACTTTGCTCTTCAGATAACACACTGTCTATTGTAAACTGTATTCTACTTAAAGTTATATTTTATAAAAGTTTGCAGTCGTGACTTAGTGATTAATAATGATTTACAGTAGTATTTACCGCGGTAATACAGAGTACTGGATATATAACGATCAATTTGGTAATAATATGAGGACCCTCTCATTAATAAAGGTTTATCCGTATAATGAGATATATATTAATTATAAATCCAATCATTATGTGGGAGACAGCACGAGAACAGCAGGTCGCAACTGCCAGTTTCCTCACATGAATATTTTCCTAATGTATATGTTCAGCACCCTTACCCTCAGCCAGAGAGAGAGAGAGAGATAGAGATTTTTCTCTTTGATACACTCCGTGTACACGTATGTAAACTTTTCTTCATTGTAAGGCAGAATATTTGACTTAGAAATGTGCAACTTGACACCTGCCAGCGTGCAAGGTGGGCCGTGACTGGCTGTGTCGCTGAATGGGTGAGGGTGGTAGTGCTGAGGGCGTATACCTTTGGGAAATATGCGTCCCAGACTTCCCACCCGCTGAGTAACACCAGGACACCCAGTTGGCCGAACTCTATCTATCTACGGCTCTTGTCTGACCACGGTGCTGAGAGCAATGGCTCCAGTTTCGCGTGCAACGAAAGCTGCTTTGTGGGCGCTCCATTCACGAAAGCACAGAGCCACGATATCACCAGCAGTGTGTCACTCCTCAGCCCCCCCCCCCCTTTCCCCGTGTCTTAAGTATTCATCGCCCTACAAGCAATGGATGTCACAAGTACTATGACTCTGGAGTTTTGATTCGATTTTATTTTTAACCTGATTTTACGGTTTTGTAGATATCGCCTCCAACTACTCTGAAGGGGCCATTGATTTCGTTTTTCATTTGTTTGTGTGTGTTTTTAATATTCTGACTGTTTTTAATTGGCTCGCTAAATAAAAAATAAATATTTTTTTTAGAAATCGGCGCTTCGTATTGTAATCGGTTTGTACGCATGCGACTAGGGACACCAAGCCATTTTCCTCGATAATTGAATCAGGTGCGATGTCGGAGCAACGGTAGTCATAGACGAGCCGATAAACTTTTACCCTGTTATCGGGATGCCAGGTGATGTACTCTCTTTCTCCTCCTTCTGGCCATACTCTGCCTCTCTCCCCCCTCCCCCCCACACACATTATCTAATATACTATAGGACTAGGCGTGTGTCTGTCTGTGTGTGTGTCTGTTCTGGGCAGCCGAAACGGCACAATCGTTTTTCATCAAACTTGGTGGAAAAATCGCAAAAAATTCGTAGAGTGGAACAAACCTGGTCCCATGTCGATGGTTTCTTTAGGAAGGCATTAATTAAAATTTTTATTTAGGATGGAAAACGATGCAAGTCTACGGACTTGGCGCACCCTAATTAACCATGCAGTCTACGGACTTGGCGCACCCTCATTCGCTGTACGCTGTCACGAGCGTTAAAACTTTCACAAGGGCACGAAGGGCCCGCGATCACTTGTTACTACTAATTTGCTGTCACTTGGAATCAAGTATGACGTTCATCCAGCTATGATGCAATGATATCAGTTATTAAGGATGTCACCTAGGTTAGAGAGTTCTGAGGTGATTCAAGAAGCCGATATGGGACCGGCAGCGTCGTTCGCAGATGTTGCACATGTGGAGGGCTACATCTAGTGCGGGAGGGGCGGTGGCAGCATCTTGTCCGTCTCGAAAGTATTATCATCCCATGTGGTACTCCTCCAAGCGTTACGGCCGTCTCCCGGGTGCTGGAGTCTATTTGGCACATTATCGGGTTTGTCTTAACACTATCTTTATTCATTTTCCGGTGTCTGCCACCATTACGTTTGCCTTTCTTTAGGTGACAATACAGTACCTCCTTTGGCAGTCTACTGTCATCTGTGCGAGTATCATGGCCAGTCCAAATCAATGTTCATCGCTAATGACAACCTCAATGTTCCTGTAATTGATGTAAGTAACAATAATTGTCCTCTTGTCTTCCCACCGTACTCTGAGGAAGGAAAATAAACTACTTTGCCGAGAGTTCTCAAATGTCTCGATGTGTCTCCATGTGACCCGTGTCTCGCTGCCATACAAGAGGGTGGGGGGAGACGCAGTTTGCCAAAAGCTTGAAATGCACATCTGATCCGATGTTGAATCTTTTCATCGATGCCCTCGGTGGTGGACAGGTGGGAGCCAAGGTACTGGAAGTGTAACATTAAAGAGGGTAGTACCGTTAACGTGGATGGATGGTGGAGGTGTGGCTGAACCAGGGGCAGGCTGAAAGAGAATCTGTGTTTTGTGTAGAATCACCCCAAAGTGTGCATCAGGGCTGTCGGAATTTCCAACTCTTGTTTATCGAACACGCTGATTGGTTCAAATCCAGTACTTCGTCTGTTAATCGGTAAATTGATGACGTAGTCGGTAAGCCGTGACGTCACTGCTCCGACTGTCGGTAAATTACCGACTTTAGGAAATATGCTTTTTCATGGCTAAAATACCATATAGAATACACAGAAATAAATTGTAGATGTATTTGATTACCTACATTTTATTAGCGATATTTTAGCAGAACTAAAGTAATACAAATTACAATTGATAAAATACAAATCTAATGTGATCTCATATAACACTCTGAATGGTGTATAATGCAGTGTTTATTATTCAGAAATTTATAAAACTAATGACAGGAACAATGAAATTCACTGAGTATGAGGACTACTCTAATATAACTACTGTATCTGGGATCTTCGTTACCCCTCGCCACACATTCTATTACAGTATAGGAAATCGTAATATTACGTCATGGACTCATGTTCCCGCAACCAATCACAACGCGAGCAGTTGAACCAATCAGCGTATTCGGTAAAGAAAAGTCGGAAATCGCGTCAGCCCTGGTGTGCATACGCATTTGCGTAGGTTTCCAGGATCTCCTTTAGGGCGCGTTCGATGTGAACGACGAAGGGGAGGTCGTCTGCATACTGAAGTTCAGTGATGGAAGCTGCGGACACCTTTGTGTTTGCCTGGAGTCGTCTTATGTTGAAATGAACGTGCCGCCATTGTGCAGGACACTGCCGTTCATGCCATCATGCAGTTGCCTCACGATGTCCATATTGAGTTTTCTCCAAACACTTCTGATCTGTTTCAGAAAGTCTGATTTTTTTAGTAACTCGGTAAAGTTTATCTCTTTGAGGACGATGGTTTAAGTGAAAACTCTTTGAGGATGATGGTTTAAATTATAACTCTGAGGATGATGGTTTAAATTATAACTCTTTGAGGATGATGGTTTAAGTTATAACTCTTTGAAGATGATGGTTTAAATTATAACTCTTTGAGGATGATAGTTTAAATTATAACTCTCTGAGGATGATGGTTTAAGTTATAACTCTTTGAAGATGATGGTTTAAATTATAACTCTGAGGATGATGGTTTAAATTATAACGCTTTGAGGATGATGATTTAAATTATAACTCTTTGAGGATGATCGTTTAAATTATAACTCTGAGGATGATGGTTTAAGTTATAACTCTTTGAGGACGATGGTTTGAATTATAACTCTTTAAGGACGATGGTTTAAATTATAAGTCTTTGAGGATGATGGTTTAAGTTATAACTCTTTGAGGATGATGGTTTAAATTATAACTCTTTGAGGATGATGGTTTAAGTTATAACTCTTTGAGGATGATGGTTTAAGTTATAACTCTTTGAGGATGATGGTTTAAATTATAACTCTTTGAGGACGATGATTTAAATTATAACTCTTTGAGAATGATGGTTTAAGTTATAACTCTTTGAGGATGATGGACTTTATAACTCTTTGAGGTGATGGTTTAAATTATAACTCTTTGAGAATGATGGTTTAATTATAACTCTTTGAGGATGATGGTTATAACTCTTTGAGGACGATGGTTTAATTATAACTTTGAGGATGATGGGTTATAACTCTTTTGATGGTTTAATTATAACTCTTTGAGATGATGGTTTAAATTATAACTCTTTGAGGATGATGGTTTAAGTTATAACTCTTTGATGATGGTTTAAATTATAACTCTTTGAGGATGATGGTTTAAATTATAACTCTTTGAGGATGATCGTTTAAATTATAACTCTGAGGATGATGGTTTAAGTTATAACTCTTTGAGGACGATGGTTTGAATTATAACTCTTTAAGGACGATGGTTTAAATTATAAGTCTTTGAGGATGATGGTTTAAGTTATAACTCTTTGAGGATGATGGTTTAAATTTTAACTCTTTGAGGATGATGGTTTAAATTTTAACTCTTTGAGGATGATGGTTTAAGTTATAACTCTTTGAGGATGATGGTTTAAATTATAACTCTATGAGGACGATGGTTTAAATTATAACTCTTTGAGAATGATGGTTTAAGTTATAACTCTTTGAGGATGATGGTTTAAATTATAACTCTTTGAGGATGATGGTTTAAGTTATAACTTTGAGGTTGATGGTATAAGTTATATCTCTTTGAGGATGATGGTTTAAATTATAACTCTTTGAGGATGATGGTTTAAGTTATAACTCTTTGAGGACGATGGTTTAAGTAATAACTTTGAGGATGATGGTATAAGTTATATCTCTTTGAGGACGATGGTTAAGTTATAACTCTGAGGATGATCACTACAACATTAGTACTACATGTTCACTACACCACTAGTACTACATGTTCACTAAACACTAGTACTACATGTTCACTACAGCACTAGTACTACATGTTCACTACAACACTACTACTAATACATGTTCACTACAACACTAATACAACATGTTCACTACAACACTTGTCCTACATGTTCACTACAAAACTAGTACCACATGTTAACTACAACACAAGAACTACAGGTTCACTACAACACACGTACTACATGTTCACTAAGCACTAGTACTACATGTTCACTACAACACTAGTACTACATGTTCACTACAACACTAGTACTACATGTTCACTAGAACACTAGTACTACATGTTCACTACACCACTAGTACTACATGTTCACTACAGCACTAGTACTACATGTTCACTACAACACTACTACTAATACATGTTCACTACAACACTAATACAACATGTTCACTACAACACTTGCCCTACATGTTCACTACAACACGTGCCCTACATGTTCACTATAACACTAATACAACATGTTCACTACAACACTTGTCCTACATGTTCACTACAGCACGAGTACAACATGTTCACTACAACACTACTACTAATACATGTTCACTACAACACTAGTTGTACATGTTCACTACAACACTAGTACTACATGTTCACTACAGCACGAGTACTACATGTTCACTACAACACTACTACTAATACATGTTCACTACAACACTAATACAGCATGTTCACTACAACACTTGTCCTACATGTTCACTACAACATTAATATATGTTTACTACAACACAAGAATTACATGTTCACTACAACACACGTACTACATGTTCAATAAACACTAGTACTACATGTTCACTACAACACTAGTACTACAGGTTCACTAGAACACTAGTACTACATGTTCACTACAACACTAGTACTACATGTTCACTAGAACACTAGTACTACATGTTCACTACACCACTAGTACTACATGTTCACTACAGCACTAGTACTACATGTTCACTACAACACTACGACTAATACATGTTCACTACAACACTAATAAAACATGTTCACTACAACATTTACCCTACATGTTCACTACAACACTAATACAACATGTTCACTACAACATTTACCCTACATGTTCACTACAACACTAGTACTACATGTTCACTACAACATTAGTAATACATGTTCACTACAACACTAATATATGTTTACTACAACACAAGAACTACATGTCCTTTACAACAGTAGTACTACATGTTCACTACAACACTAGTACTACATGTTCACTACAACACCAGTACTACATGTTTACTACAACACTAGTACTACATGTTCACTACAACACCAGTACTACATGTTCACTACAACACTAGTACTACATGTTCACTACAACACCAGTACTACATGTTCACTACAATGCTAGTACTACAGAAGTTATGTTACTGCCTGGGTGAGATGTCGACTGCCCTTCTCTCTCCTTGGGTCGGCTTTGCTCTGCCTCAGGGGAACGAGAGCATCGGCTCCAAAGCCGACAACAGTTGCAGATATTGACTATGAGGCTACAGTCACTGAATGCCGCATAAATCTGCGGCTCAACTAACTCAACACAGCTAGGATAGCTACTTATGTATTAGGATATTTAATATTAAGGTAATAAAATGGGCGCGAAGGTATGGCTTTTGGGGGAGGATGGAGGCCATTCTATTAAAAAAAAGTTATCACTAGTAGTAGTAGTAGTAACACCTTGAAGTAGTTTTATTTACAGTGGTACCTGTATCTCAGTGTTCAATGTTTACACTTTGAAATTCCTGTGTTGCCCCCCCCTCTCTCTCTCTCTCTCTCTCTCTCTCTCTCTCTCTCTCTCTCTGTCATTAGCTTCAACATTATACGTAACATAAAGTACCGGAACGAAATGTTAAGGATTATTGTATATTTTAGTTAAGGGAATCTGTTCTAACTTAGAATCTCATTGTTATTGTTGTAGTGGATCTGTATCAGTGCGAATGTTATCTGGAATTACTGTTGTTAAATGGCGTTATTGATGCTTGTATTGATGCTAAGGATGTGTTTCGAGGTAAATAGGAGAGAGAGAGAGAGAGAGAGAGAGAGAGAGAGAGAGAGATCCGTAAATTTCACAATGCAGGCTAGACGGTACGTTACGAACAGATTTATACTACCAGGTGTGCCACTTCTCCCCTCTCCCCCCTACACCTATCTTCCCCAGGTACACCTTAAATCAACACGCAACACATGGCGGTATGAACCCTAACCTGGATATTAAACCACCACCTGCAAACCCAGGTGACGTTTGTTTACACTGCCGCGCATACGAGACTCAGTTGTATAGGTGAACCGTGATACTCTATCGTACATGAAAGGTTATGTTGTTATACCGTTAAGGTTTAGTTGTACACGTGCGGGGTTAAGTTAGGTTTTGAAGACCTTCCTGTGGTTTAACAAATCTGATATTTTTTGTTGGAGTTTTTTTTTTTTTAGAAATTTGTTGTTAATTAGAAATATAAAATACCTGTACTGTACATGTGGTAAATTTGTTTGTAGAAAAAAATATTAGCTATTGTATATCAATTTACGAGGTTATAATATAGGTGTATAGTTTAATGTAGAGCATATATGGATAACACTGATATATCGTATAGTTATATCATGGGGGTGGGAGGGGTGATGGGAAGGTTTAGGGAGGAAAGGAAGGAAGGGTGAGGGAAGAGTAGAGAAAGGGAAGGATAGAGAGAGAGGAAGGGTAAGAGAGTAAAGGCAGCGCCAAGTAAACTCAGCGGACATTGTTGGTACAGCTATGGGAGCTGAACCCACACCCCTTTCCTCCCTCCCCACCTCATGCAGGCTCCCACACCCCTTCCCTCCCCACCTCATACAGGCGCCCACACCCCTTCCCTCCCTCCCCACCTCATACAGGCTCCCACACCCCTTCCCTCCCCACCTCATACAGGCGCCCACACCCCTTCACTCCCTCCTCACCTCATACAGGCGCCCACACTTCGTTCGTCAGCTCTGAGGTGACTAAAAAGACCGATACGGGACCGGCAGGGTCGTCCACAGATGTTGCATGTGTGGAGGGCTAAATCTAGTGCGGGAGGGGCGACGGCAGTGTCTTTCTAGCGCTGGTCTGCTAAGGTATGCAGTGTGGCTAACTCGAAACTATTGACACCTTCTCGTGTGGTGCTCCTCCAAGCGTTACGATGTGGAGTAATCGTCTCCCAGGTGAGGTGGTCGATTTGGCACTTTTTCAGGTTTGTCTTAAGACTATCCTTATACCTTTTCAGTTGCCCGCCGGTGTTACGTTTACTATTCGTTAGGTGACTGTAAAGTAGCTGCTTTGGCAGTCTACTGTCGTCCATGCGGGTAACATGGCCAGCCCAACGTAGTTGTTCATGAATAATGGTAGCCTCGATGCTCCTACAGTTGGTGTCAGCAAGAATACTGGCATGTGTTCTCTTGTCTTCCCAGCGAACTCGGATGATAGAACGTAGACTTCGTCGTTGAAAGTTTTCAAGTGCCTTGAGGTGCCTCCTGTATGTGACCCATGTCTCGCCGCCATACAGCAGGGTGGGGAGGACCACTGCTCGATATACGTGAAACTTTGTAGATAATTTCAGCTCCCTACAACTGAAGACACGGGTGCGGAGTCATGCCAAAGGCCAAAGTGGGTAACATTAGAGAGGGTATTACCGTTAAGCTGGATGGATGGTGGAGGTGTGTCTGAACCAGGGGCAGACTGAAAGAGAATCTGAGCCTTGCGTACATTCACCTCAAGGCCGAAGTGTGTATATGCATCTGCGTATGTGTTCAGGATCTCCTGTAGGTCGCATTCAGTGTGAGCGACGAGTGTGAGGTCGTCTGCATACTGAAGTTCAGTGATGGAAGCTGCCGACACCTTGTTCTTGCCTGGAGTCGTCTTATGTTGAAGAATTAGGTTAGCTTAGTTATGGCTAGGTTAGGTTAGGTTATTTTAGGTTAGGTTAGGTTAGGTTAGGTTATTTTAGGGTTAGGTTAGGTTATTTTAGGTTAGGTTAGGTTAGCTTATTTTAGGTTAGGTTAGGTTAGCTTATTTTAGGTTAGGTTAGGTATACTCTACCTGTACTGTATCTTCCTAAATGAACATGTCCTCAGTCACAGTGATCGCTGCGAAGGCCGTTAGACTCAGGAGTGCAGAATACACACACACACACACACACACTCTAACATGGCTCAAAAGGAAAAGTCTGGTTAGCGTACATGCTGTATACTTATTCATACATTCTTACGTTAATACACACATACTTTACATGATTTTTACTC
>NW_024741882.1:0-19513 GCF_018991925.1 Homarus americanus | reverse complement strand
TTCTTGCAAGGGTGGCAATGGCAGTGCAGAGTTCGCTTGCTACAGGGCCAAACTTGTTAGTGCTGAGGATGACTCTCCAACCGTTTGCATCCAGACCTGAAGGGCCGGCTCCTCCTCGAGTCTTCAGTGCCTTTTTCCACACCATCTCTCCTGTTATTTTCTCGAACAGGACAACATTTGGTGGGATATAGGCACCCTGGAGCCTGATGCCTTCATCTTCACTTGCAGGGGGATGTTTCTCTTTCAATAGTTTTAATGTCGCACTGTTTATTGGCATCACTCCACCGGAGGATTCCTGAGTGAGAGATCTTACCGCGAGAGACACTTTTCCCACACGCATTTTGTTTCCAAATTTTCTTGCCACGTCATCGGTGTTTTGCTTTCCGTCACCCGTAGATTTTAGTCTCTCCTGCAGTGTTCTTGCTTCACATAGGAGATCATCTAGGGCCCCAGTCCGCCACATTGTCGATCTTCTCTTCATTACTGCCACATTTTCTTTGTGCTTAGCCTTTGTGTGTGTCCTCTGACAAAATAGATGTGGTATTATTGCCAGTATTTGAAGAGCTAGGGGGGCGAGGAAGCGGTCCTGAGTGTAATCAGTCATGAAGAAAGTCATCTCCCGAATCATTTCTTTGGTGGCCGCACACTTGGGTGGTTCAAATAAGTTAGCAGGCGACCACTTGACAATTTCTGAGTAGGTTTCTTTGACCCATACGCCTGCATTTTCCATCGACATGCCTTTCCACTGAGGCGGCAGTCTCTCATTCTCCTCCTGGACACCTGCTACTGAGGGAGCAGCATTTATTAGTACTACATTTTCGGGTTGAGTAGACTCACTGCTATCATTTGGGATATCATCAGGTGGTTGGGTCCCGGCGATATCCACTGTGGCCGCCTGTGTCGGCTCCCTGCCACGTGGGTTCCGACACTGGTCTAGCTTCCTGCAATCGACACATGATCGATTGTTTCTCGCACAAAAACAATTTGTGCAGTTTTGGTTCGGGCTAGCACAGACGCAGCAAAGACTGTTGCCAGGCATAGTGACCAGCAACTCGGGCGACAGATATTTCCGCCTCCGACCTCTGCTATTGGGCCCATACGGACGAAGGAACTAGATCTTATGCGTATGAGGCACAGGGGTGACAGCCTGGCCTTCGATGTCCGAGTAGTAAGGGCATACGCGCGCGTGTGGTTGTGTCGGGCACCCCCCATGTGGGCGATAATCCACACATGAGAATAATCCACTGGTAGCAAGAATTGTCACACCTAACACTTGATTATGTCACTTTGGTAGAGATAGCCACCGTTTCTATGGTCTCGCTGATGTAACATTAGTTATATATACTCACTGGGTCAGCCGACACTACATGGAATGGCCGTTACTTGAGGCACTTGGCCCCATAGGGGCGAGAGTCGCGATGCCACCCTTGCTAGGGTAGGCCTAACGACACACTGGCACTGACACTTGGCAACTCCAGCCACCCACCATTCAAACACTCACCGGCTTACTTGAAGATCGCCGGTGAACATGAGCAATATTTGCGTTTAATGTCGTAAGGAATGAGACGAGCCGTCGGCGATGATGCTCAAGGTGACATCCAACGTTCATCGACACACTGTGAAATTCTCGCTTCCACAAACTGAGTATATCCCCACCAATAACACTTTAAATCTGGGAAGGCACCCCAACACACCCACGCCGCCCGGGCCTCCTACTACTACTACTCAGTACTACATCTACATCTCTGGCTTCAGTTTACATCACCGCCACTGGGTACTACATCACCAAGCACCGGACATCACCAACCACTTCAGGTACTAGATTACCAACCACTACAAGTACTACATCTACAACCACTACAGGTACTACATCACCAACCACTACAGGTACTACATCACCAACCACTACAGGTACTACATCACCAACCACTACAGGTACTACATCACCAACCACTACAGGTACTACATCACCAACCACTACAGGTACTACATCTCCAACCACTACAGGTACTACATCACCAACCACTACAGGTACTACATCACCAACCACTACAGGTACTACATCACCAACCACTGCAGGTGCTACAAAACCAGCCACTACGGGTGCTACATCTTAATCACTACAGGTACTACATCACCAACCACTACAGGTACTACATCACCAACGACTACAGGTACTACATCACCAACCACTACAGGTACTACATCACCAACCACTGCAGGTACTACATCACCAACCACTACAGGTACTACATCATCAACCACTACAGGTACTACAACACCAACCACTACAGGTACTACATCACCATCCACTACAGGTACTACATCACCAACCACTACACGTACTAAATCACCAACCACTGCAGGTTCAACATCACCAACCATTGCAGGTACTACATCACCAATCACTACAGGTACTACATCACCAACCACTACAGGTAATACATCACCAACCACTGCAGGTACTACATCACCAACCACAGTAGGTAGTACATCACCAACCACTACAAGTACTACATCACTAAACACTGCAGGTACTACATCACAAACCACTACAGGTACTACATCACCAACCACTACAGGTACTACATCACCAACCACTACAGGTACTACATCACCAACCACTACAGGTACTACATCACCAACCACTACAGGTACTACATCACCAATCACTACAGGTACTACATCACCAACCACAACAGCCACTATATCACCAACTACAACAGCCACTAAATCACCAACCACTACAGGTACTGCATCACCAACCACTACAGGTACTACATCACCAACCACTACAGGTACTAGATTACCAACCACTACAGATACTACATCAACAACCACTACAGGTACTACATCACCAACCACTACAGGTACTACATCACCAACCACTACAGGTACTAAATCACCAACGACTACAGTTACTACATCACCAACCATAACAGGTACTATCAATCAATACAGGTACTACATCATCAACCACTACAGGTAATACATCACCAACCACTACAGTTACTATCACTAACCATTACAGGTACTACATCACTAAACACTGCAGGCATTACATCACCAACCACTACAGGAACTACATCACCAACTACTACAGGTATCATATCACCAAACTACTACAGGTACAACATCAACAACCACTGAAGGTACTACATCACCAACCACTACAGGTACTACAGCACCAACCACTACAGGTACTACATCACCAACCACTACAGGTACTATATCACCAACCACTACAGGTACTACATCACCAACCACTAGAGGTACTACATCACCAATCACTGCAGGAACTACATCACCAACCACTACAGGTACTACATCTCCAACCACTACAGGTACTACATCACCAACGACTACAGGTACTACATCACCAACCACTACAGGTACTACATCACCAACCACTACAGGTACTACATCACCAACCACTACAGGTACTACATCACCAACCACTACAGGTACAAATTCACCAACCACTACAGGTACTACGTCACCACCCACTACAGGTACTACATCACCAGCCACTTCAGGTACTACATCACCAGCCAATACAGGTTCTACATCACAAACCACTACAGGTACTACATCACCAGACACTACAGGTTCCACATCACCAACCACTACAGGTACTACATCACTAACCACAACAGCCACTAAATCACTAAATACAACAGCCACTAAATCATCAACCACTACAGGTACTACATCACCCACCACTACAGGTACTACATCACCAACCACTACAGGTACTACATCACCAACCACTACAGGTACAACATCACCAATCACTACAGGTACTAACAACAAACTTTAGGGTACAGACAACACCAATACAGGTATTACATCTTCAACCACTAAGAGAAAAATACATCACCAACCACTACAGGTACTACATCACCAACCACTACAGGTACTACATCACCAACCACAACAGCCACTAAATCACCAACTACAACAGCCACTAAATCATCAACCACTACAGGTACTATATCACCAACAACTACAGGTACTAGATTACCAACCACTACAGGTACTACATCTACAACCACTACAGGTACTACATCACCACCCACTTCAGGTACTACATCACCAACCACTTCAGGTACTAGATTACCAACCACTACAAGTACTACATCTACAACCACTACAGGTACTACATCACCAACCACTACAGGTACTACATCACCAACCACTACAGGTACTACATCACCAACCACTACAGGTACTACATCACCAACCACTGCAGGTACTACATCACCAACCGCTACAGGTACTACATCACCAATCACTAGAGGTACTACATCACCAACCACAACAACCACTAAATCACCAACTACAACAGCCACTAAATCACCAACCACTACAGTTACTGCATCACCAACCACTACAGGTACTACATCACCAACCACTACAGGTACTAGATTACCAACCACTACAGATACTACATCAACAACCACTACAGGTACTACATCACCAACCACTACAGGTACTACATCACCAACCACTGCAGGTACTAAATCACCAACGACTACAGTTACTACATCACCAACCATTACAGGTACTACATCACCAATCACTACAGGTACTACGTCACCAACCACTACAGGTAATACATCACCAACCACTACAGGTACTACATCACCAACCACTACAGTTACTACATCACCAACCATTACAGGTACTACATCACCAAACACTGCAGGTACTACATCACCAACCACTACAGGTACTACATCACCAACCACTACAGGTACTACATCACCACTACAGGTACTACATCAACAACCACTGAAGGTACTACATCACCAACCACTACAGGTGTACTACAGCACCAACCACTACAGGCAAGTACTACATCACCAACCACTACAGGTACTATATCACCAACCACTACAGGTACCACATCACCAACCACTACAGTACTTCAACACCAACCACTGCAGGAACTACATCAACCACTACAGGTACTACATCACCAACCACTACAGGTACTACATCACCAACGACTACAGGTACTACATCACTCAAATTCACTTGCAGGTACTACATCACTAACCACTACAGGTACTACATCACCAACCACTGCAGGTACTACATCACCAACCACTACAGGTACTACATCACCAACCACTACAGGTACTACATCACCAACCACTACAGGTACTACATCACCATCCACTACAGGTACTACATCACCAACCACTACAGGTACTAAATCACCAACCACTGCAGGTTCAACATCACCAACTATTGCAGGTACTACATCACCAATCACTTCAGGTACTACATCACCAACCACTACAGGTAATACATCACCAACCACTACAGGTACTACACCACCAACCACTGCAGGTAGTACATCACCAACCACTGCAGGTACTACATCACCAAACACTTCAGGTACTACATCACAAACCACTACAGGTACTACATCACCAACCACTACAGGTACTACATCACCAACCACTACAGGTACTACATCACCAACCACAACAGCCACTAAATCACCAACTACAACAGCCACTAAATCATCAACCACTACAGGTACTACATCACCAACAACTACAGGTACTAGATTACCAACCACTACAGGTACTACATCTACAACCACTACAGGTACTACATCACCAACCACTACAGGTACTACATCACCAACCACTACAGGTACTACATCACCAACCACAACAGCCACTAAATCACCAACTACAACAGCCACTAAATCATCAACCACTACAGGTACTACATCACCAACAACTACAGGTACTAGATTACCAACCACTACAGGTGCTACATCTACAACCACTACAGGTACTACATCACCACCCACTTCAGGTACTACATCACCAACCACTTCAGGTACTAGATTACCAACCACTACAGGTACTACATCACCAACCACTACAGGTACTACATCACCAACCACTACAGGTACTACATCACCAACCACAACAGCCACTAAATCACCAACTACAACAGCCAATAAATCATCATCCACTACAGGTACTACATCACCAACAACTACAGGTACTAGATTACCAACCACTACAGGTAGTACATCACCAACGACTACAGGTACTACATCACCAACCACTACAGGTAGTACATCACCAACGACTACAGGTACTACATCACCAACCACTACAGGTACTACATCACCAACCACTACAGGTACTACATCACCAACCACTGCAGGTACTACATCACCAACCACTACAGGTACTACATCACCAACCACTACAGGTACTACAACAACAACCACTACAGGTACTACATCACCATCCACTACAGGTACTACATCACCAACCACTACAGGTACTAAATCACCAAACACTGCAGGTTCAACATCACCAACCATTGCAGGTACTACATCACCAATCACTACAGGTACTACATCACCAACCACTACAGGTAATACATCACCAACCACTACAGGTACTACATCACCAACCACTAAAATAAGCATCACCATCCACTACAGGTACTACATCAACAACCACTACAGGTACTAAAATCACCAACCACTGCAGGTTCAACATCACAAACCATTACAGGTACTACATCACCAACCACTACAGGTACTACATCACCAACGACTACAGGTACTGCATCAACGACCACTACAGGTACTACATCACCAACCACTACAGGTACTTCATCACCAACCACTGCAGGAACTACATCACCAACCACTACACGTACTACATCACCAACTACTACAGGTACTACATCACCAACGACTACAGGTACTACATCACCAACCACTACAGGTACTACATCACCAACCACTGCAGGTACTACATCACCAACCACTACAGGTACTACATCACCAACCACTACAGGTACTACAACACAACCACTACAGGTACTACATCACCATCCACTACAGGTACTACATCACCAACCACTACACGTACTAAATCACCAACCACTGCAGGTTCAACATCACCAACCATTGCAGGTATTACATCACCAATCACTACAGGTACTACATCACCAACCACTACAGGTAATACATCACCAACCACTACAGGTACTACATCACCAACCACTGCAGGTAGTACATCACCAACCACTACAGGTACTACATCACCAAACACTGCAGGTACTACATCACAAACCACTACAGGTACTACATCACCAACCACTATAGGTACTACATCACCAACGACTACAGGTACTACATCACCAACCATTACAGGTAATACATCACCAATCACTACAGGTATTTCATCACCAACCACTACAGGTAATACATCACCAACCACAACAGGTACTACATCACCAACCACTACAGGTACTAGATTACCAACCACTACAGGTACTACATCTACAACCACTACAGGTACTACATCACCACCACTTCAGGTACTACATCACCAACCACTTCAGGTACTAGATTACCAACCACTACAGGTACTACATCTACAACCACTACAGGTACTACATCACTACAGGTACTACATCACCAACCACTACAGGTACTACATCACCAACCACAACAGCCACTAAATCACCAACTACAACAGCCACTAAATCATCAACCACTACAGGTACTACATCACCAACAACTACAGGTACTAGATTACCAACCACTACAGGTACTACATCTACAACCACTACAGGTACTACATCACCACCCACTTCAGGTACTACATCACCAACCACTTCAGGTACTAGATTACCAACCACTACAGGTACTACATCTACAACCACTACAGGTACTACATCACCAACCACTACAGGTACTACATCACCAACCACTACAGGTACTACATCACCAACCACAACAGCCACTAAATCACCAACTACAACAGCCACTAAATCATCAACCACTACAGGTACTATATCACCAACAACTACAGGTACTAGATTACCAACCACTACAGGTACTACATCTACAACCACTACAGGTACTACATCACCACCCACTTCAGGTACTACATCACCAACCACTTCAGGTACTAGATTACCAACCACTACAGGTACTACATCTACAACCACTACAGGTACTACATCACCAACCACTACAGGTACTACATCACCAACCACTACAGGTACTACATCACCAACCACTACAGGTACTACATCACCAACCACTACAGGTACTACATCACCAACCACTACAGGTACTACATCACCAACCACTACAGGTACTACATCACCAACCACTACAGGTACTACATCACCAACCACTACAGGTACTACATCACCAACCACTACAGGTACTACATCACCAACCACTGCAGGTACTACATCACCAACCACTACAGGTACTACATCACCAACCACTACAGGTACTACATCCCCAACCACTACAGGTACTACATCACCAACCACTACAGGTACTACATCACCAACCACTGCAGGTACTACATCACCAACCACTACAGGTACTACATCACCAACCACTACAGGTACTACATCACCAGCCACTACAGGTACTACAAAACCAACCACTACAGGTACTACATCACTAATCACTACAGGTGCTACATCACCAACCACAACAGCCACTAAATCACCAACTACAACAGCCACTAAATCACCAACCACTACAGGTACTATATCACCAACCACTACAGGTACTACATCACCAACCACTACAGGTACCAGATTACCAACCACTACAGATACTACATCAACAACCTCTACAGGTACTACATCACCAACCACTACAGGTACTACATCACCAACCACTACAGGTACTACATCACCAACGAATACAGGTACTACATCACCAACCATTACAGGTACTACATCACCAATCACTACAGGTACTACATCACCAAAAACTGCATTTACTACATCACCAACCACTACAGGTACTACATCTCACAGGTACCACATCACTACTTCAGGTACTACATCACCAACCACTTCAGGTACTACATCACCAACCACTACAGGTACTACATCACCAATCACTACAGGTACTACATCACCAACCACAACAGCCACTAAATCACCAACTACAACAGCCACTAAATCACCAACCACTACAGGAACTGCATCACCAACCACTACAGGTACTACATCACCAACCACTACAGGTACTAGATTACCAACCACTACAGATACTACATCAACAACCACTACAGGTACTACATCACCAACCACTACAGGTACTACATCACCAACCACTACAGGTACTAAATCACCAACGACTACAGTTACTACATCACCAACCATAACAGGTACTACATCACTAATCACTACAGGTACCACATCACCAACCACTACAGGTAATACATCACCAACCACTACAGGTACTACATCACCAACCACTACAGTTACTACATCACCAACCATTACAGGTACTACATCACCAAACACTGCAGGTACTACACAACCAACCACTACAGGTACTACATCACCAACCACTACAGGTACCACATCACCAACCACTACAGGTACTACATCACCAACCACTGAAGGTACTACATCACCAACCACTACAGGTACTACAGCACCAACCACTACAGGTACTACATCACCAACCACTACAGGTACTATATCACCTAACCACTAGGTACTACATCACCAACCACTACAGGTACTTCACCACCAACTGCTCGCAGGGAACTACATCACCAACCACTACAGGTACTACATCACCAACCACTACAGGTACTACATCACCAACCACTACAGGTACTACATCACCAACCACTACAGGTACTACATCACCAACCACTACAGGTACTACATCACCAACCACTACAGGTACTACATCACCAACCACTACAGGTACTACATCACCAACCACTACAGGTACTACATCACCAACCACTACAGGTACTACATCACCAACCACTACAGGTACTACATCACCAACCACTACAGGTACTAGATTACAAACCACTACAGGTTTTACCTCACCAGTCACTACAGGTACTAAATCACCGACCACTACAGGTAGTAAATCACCAACCACTACAGGTACAACATCACCAACCACTACAGGCACTACATCGCAAACCACTACAGATATTAAATCACCAACCACCACAGATACTAAATCATTAACCACTTCTGGTATTATATCACTAAACTCTAAAGGTATTAAATCACCATCCACTACAGCTAGGAAATCACCAACCACAACAGCCACTAAATCACCAACCACTACAGGTACTACATCACAAACCACTACAGGTACTACATCACCAGCCACTACAGGTTCTACATCACCAACCACTAAAGGTACTTCATTACCTACCACTGCAGATACTACATCACTAACCAATGCAGGTACTACATCACCAACCACTACAGGTACTACATTACCAACCACTACAGGTACTACATCACCAATCACTACAGGTACTACATCACCAACCACTACAGGTACTACATCACCAACTACTCATATAGTGTACTACATCTCCAACCACCAAGGTACTACATCACCAACCACTACAGGTACTAAATCACCAACGACTACAGTTACTACATCACCAACCATTACAGGTACTACATCACCAATCACTACAGGTACTACATCACCAACCACAACAGCCACTATATCACCAACTACAACAGCCACTAAATCACCAACCACTACATGTACTGCATCACCAACCACTACAGGTACTACATCACCAACCACTACAGGTACTAGATTACCAACCACTACAGATACTACATCAACAACCACTAGAGGTACTACATCACCATCCACTACAGGTACTACATCACCAACCACTGCAGGTACTAAATCACCAACGACTACAGTTACTACATCACCAACCATTACAGGTACTACATCACCAATTACTACAGGTACTACATCACCAACCACTACAGGTAATACACATCACCAAATCACCACAGTACTACATCACCAACAACTACCATAGCATTACACACCAACCATTACAGGTACTAAGACACTAAACATTGCAGGTACTACATTACTGTCCCACCACAGGTACTACATCACCAACCACTATAGTACCACATCACCAACCACCATAGGTACTACATCACCAACACACCGAAGGTACTACATCACCAACCACTACAGGTACTACAGCACCAACCACTACAGGTACTACATCACCAACCACTACAGGTACTATATCACCAACCACTACAGGTACTACATCACCAACCACTAGAGGTACTACATCACCAATCACTGCAGGAACTACATCACCAACCACTACAGGTACTACATCTCCAACCACTACAGGTACTACATCACCAACGACTACAGGTACTACATCACCAACCACTACAGGTACTACATCACCAACCACTACAGGTACTACATCACCAACCACTACAGGTACTACATCACCAACCACTACAGGTACAAATTCACCAACCACTACAGGTACTACGTCACCACCCACTACAGGTACTACATCACCAGCCACTTCAGGTACTACATCACCAGCCAATACAGGTTCTACATCACAAACCACTACAGGTACTACATCACCAGACACTACAGGTTCCACATCACCAACCACTACAGGTACTACATCACTAACCACAACAGCCACTAAATCACTAAATACAACAGCCACTAAATCATCAACCACTACAGGTACTACATCACCCACCACTACAGGTACTACATCACCAACCACTACAGGTACTACATCACCAACCACTACAGGTACAACATCACCAATCACTACAGGTACTACTACACCAACCACAACAGCCACTAAATCACCAACTACAACAGCCACTAAATCATCAACCACAACAGGTACTACATCACCAACCACTACAGGTTCCACATCACCAACCACTACGGAGTCGCTACATCACCAACCACTACGGGTGCTACATCACCAGCCACTACGAATTTTTTAACATTGCCAATCGCTACGGTTTTACATCACCAGCCACAGCAGCCTTTCGTCACCAACCACTACAGGTACTACATCACCATCAACTACGGGTACTACATCACCCAACCACTTCGGGTGCCCTAGAATACCAACCACTGCAGGTGCCCCTGCACCTGCAACCACTACGGGTACTACATCACCAGCCACTGCGGGTACTACATCAACGACCACCTCGGGTACTACATCGCAACCACTACGGGTACTACATCACCAACCACTTCAGGTACTCGATTACCAACCACTACAGGTGCACTACATCACCAACCGCAGGTACTGCATCACCAACCACTGCGGGTACTACATCACCAGCCACTACAGGTACTGCATCACCAAACACTGCCCGGGTACTGCATCACCAGCCACTACAGGATTTTCATCTGCCAACCACTGCAATTTGCTGCATCACCAACCACTACAGATGCTACATCACCAACCACTGCGGGTTTCACATCACCAACCACTACTGGTACTACATCACCAACCACTACGGGTACTACATCACCAGCCACTACAGGTGCTACAAAACCAACCACTACAGGTACTACCATCACCAATCTACAGGTACTACATCACCAGCCACAACAGCCGCCTAAATCACCAACTACAATAGCCACTACATCACCAACCACTACAGGTACTACATCCCCAACCACTACAGGTACTACATCACCAACCACTACAGGTACTACATCACCAACCACTGCAGGTACTACATCACCAACCACTGCAGGTACTACATCACCAACCACTACAGCTACTACATCACCAGCCACTACAGGTACTACAAAACCAACCACTACAGGTACTACATCACCAATCACTACAGGTACTACATCACCAACCACAACAGCCACTAAATCACCAACTACAACAGCCACTAAATCACAAACAACTACAGGTACTATATCACCAACCAAAACAGGTACTACATCACCAACCACTACAGGTACTAGATTACCAGCCACTACAGATACTACATCAACAACCTCTACAGGTACTACATCACCAACCACTACGGGTACTATATCACCAACCACTACAGGTACTACATCACCAACCACTACAGGTACTACATCACCAACCACTACAGGTACTACATCACCAACCACTGCAGGTACTACATCACCAACCACTACAGGTGCTACATCACCAATAACTACAGGTACTACATCACCAACCACTACAGGCACATATTCACCAACCACTACAGGTACTACGTCACCAACCACTACAGGTACTACATCACCAGCCACTACAGGTACTACATCACCAGCCACTACAGGTTCTACATCACAAACCACTACAGGTACTACATCACCAGCCACTACAGGTTCCACATCACCAAACACTACAGGTACTAAATCACCGACCACTACAGGTACTATATCACCAACCACTCCAGGTACGACATCACCCACCACTACAGGCACTAAATCACTAACCACTACAGGTACTACATCACCAACCACTAGAGGTACTACATCAGCAACAGTTACAAGTACTACATCACCAACCACTACAGGTACTACATCACCGACCAATACAGGTACTGCATCACCAACCACTCCAAGTACTACATCATCAACCACAACAGGTACTAGATTACCAACCACTACAGGTACTACATCACCAAACACTTCAGGCACTACATCACAAACCACTACAGATACTAAATCACCAACCACTACAGATACTAAATCACGAACCACTACTGGTATTAAATCACTAAACTCTAAAGGTATAAAATTACAAGCCAATACAGGTACTAAATCACCAACCACTACAGGTGCTACATCACCAACCACTGCAGGTACTACATCACCAAACACTACAGGTACTACATCATCAACCACTACAGGTACTAGATTACCAACCACTACAGGTACTACATCACCAACCACTGCAGGTACTACATCACCAACCACTACAGGTACGACATCACCAACCACTACAGGTACTACATCACAAATCACTACAGGTACTACAACACCAACCACTACAGGTACTACATCACCAGCCACTACAGGTACTACATCACTAGCCACTACAGGTTCTACATCACAAACCACTACACGTACTACATCACCAGCCACTACAAGTTCCACATCACCAACCACTACAGGTACTAAATTACCGACCACTACAGGTACTACATCACCAACCACTAACAGGTACTACATCACCAACCACTATAGGCACTAAATACTCAAAAACTACAGGTACTACATCACCAACCACTACAGGTACTACATCACCGAACACTACAGGTACTACATCACCGACCAAAACAGGTACTACATCACCAACCACTACAAGTACTACATCATCAACCACAACAGGTACTAGATTACCAACCACTACCGGTACTACATCACCAACCACTACAGGTACTACATCACCAACCACTACAGGTACTAGATTACCAACCACTACAGGTACTACCTCACCAGTCACTACAGGTACTAAATCACCGACCTCTACAGGTAGTAAATCACCAAGCACTACAGGTACAACATCACCAACAACTACAGGCACTACATCACAAACCACTACAGATATTAAATCACCAACCACCACAGATACTAAATCACTAACCACTTCTGGTATTAAATCACTAAACTCTAAAGGTATTAAATTACAAGCCACTACAGGTACTAAATCACCAACCACTACAGGTATTAAATCACCATCCACTACAACTACCAAATCACCAACCACAACAGCCACTAAATCACCAGCCACTACAGGTACTACATCACCAGCCACTACAGGTTCTACATCACAAACCACTACAGGTACTACATCACCAGCCACTACAGGTTCTACATCACCAACCACTACAGGTACTACATTACCAACCACTGCAGGTACTACATCACCAACCATTGCAGGTACTACATCACCAACCACTACAGGTACTACATTACCAAACACTACAGGTACTACATCACCAACCACTACAGGTACTACATCACCAACCACTACAGGTACTACATCACCAACCACTACAGGTACTACTTCACCAATCACTACAGGTACTACATCACCAACCACTACAGGTACTACATCACCAGCCACTACAGGTACCACATCACCAGCCACTACAGGCACTACATCACCAACCACTAAAGGTACTACATCACCAACCACTGCAGGTACTACATCACCAGCCACTACAGCTTCCACATCACCAACCCCTACAGGTACTGAATCACCAGCCACTACAGGTACTAAGTCACCAGCCACTACAGGTTCCACTTCACCAACCACTACAGGTACTAAATCACTAACCACTACAGGTACTAAATCACTAACCACTACAGGTACTCCATCACCAACCACTAGAGGTACAACATCAGCAAGAGTTACAGGTACTACATCACCAACCACTACAGGTACTACATCACCGAACACTACAGGTACTACATCAACGACCAATACAGGTACTACATCACCAACCACTACAAGTACTACATCATCAACCACAACAGGTACTAGATTACCAACCACTACAGGTACTACATCACCAACCACTACAGGTACTACATCACCAACCACTACAGGTAGTAGATTACCAACCACTACAGGTACTACCTCACCAGTCACTACAGGTACTAAATCACCGACCACTACAAGTAGTAAATCACCAACCACTACAGGTACAACATCACCAACCACTACAGGCACTACATCACAAACCACTACAGATATAAAATCACCAACCACCACAGATACTAAATCATTAACCACTTTTGGTATTAAATCACTAAACTCTAAAGGTATTAAATTACAAGCCACTACAGGTACTAAATCACCAACCACTACAGGTATTAAATTACCATCCACTACAGCTACCAAATCACCAACCACTATAGCCACTAAAACACCAGCCACTACAGGTACTACATCACCAGCCACTACAGGTTCTACATCACAAAACACTACAGGTACTAAATCACCGACCACTACAGGTACTACATCACCAACCACTACAGGTACTACATCACCCACCACTACAGGCACTAAATCACTAACCACTAAAGATACTCCATCACCAACCACTAGAGGTACTACATCACCAACCACTACAGGTACTACATCACCGACCACTACAGGTACTACATCACCAACCACTGCAGGTACTACATCACCAACCACTACAGGTACTACATCACCCACCACTACAGGCACTAAATCACTAACCACTAAAGATACTCCATCACCAACCACTAGAGGTACTACATCACCAACCACTACAGGTACTACATCACCGACCACTACAGGTACTACATCACCAACGACTGCAGGTACTACATCACCGACCACTACAGGTACTACATCACCAACCACTACAGGTACTACATCACCAACCACTACAGGCACTAAATCACTAACCACTACAGGTACTCCATCACCAACCACTAGAGGTATTACATCAGCATCAGTTACAGGTTCTACATCACCGAACACTACAGGTACTACATCACCGACCAATACAGGTACTACATCACCAACCACTGCAGGTACTACATCACCGAACACTACAGGTACTACATCACCGACCAATACAGGTACTACATCACCAACCACTACAAGTACTACATCACCAACCACAACAGGTACTAGATTACCAACCACTACAGGTACCTCACCAGTCACTACAGGTACTAAATCACCGACCACTACAGGTAGTAAATCACCAACCACTACAGGTACAACATCACCAACCACTACAGGCACTACATCGCAAACCACTACAGATATTAAATCACCAACCACCACAGATACTAAATCATTAACCACTTCTGGTATTATATCACTAAACTCTAAAGGTATTAAATCACCATCCACTACAGCTAGGAAATCACCAACCACAACAGCCACTAAATCACCAACCACTACAGGTACTACATCACAAACCACTACAGGTACTACATCACCAGCCACTACAGGTTCTACATCACCAACCACTAAAGGTACTTCATTACCTACCACTGCAGATACTACATCACTAACCAATGCAGGTACTACATCACCAACCACTACAGGTACTACATTACCAACCACTACAGGTACTACATCACCAACCACTACAGGTACTACATCACCAACCACTACAGGTACTACATCATCAACCACTACAAGTACTACATCATCAACCACAACAGGTACTAGATTACCAACCACTACAGGTACTACATCACCAACCACTACAGGTACTACATCACCAACCACTACAGGTAGTAGATTACCAACCACTAGAGGTACTACCTCACCAGTCACTACAGGTACTAAATCACCGACCACTACAAGTAGTAAATCACCAACCACTACAGGTACAACATCACCAACCACTACAGGCACTACATCACAAACCACTACAGATATTAAATCACCAACCACCACAGATAGTAAATCATTAACCACTTTTGGTATTAAATCACTAAACTCTAAAGGTATTAAATTACAAGCCACTACAGGTACTAAATCACCAACCACTACAGGTATTAAATTACCATCCACTACAGCTACCAAATCACCAACCACTATAGCCACTAAAACACCAGCCACTACAGGTACTACATCACCAGCCACTACAGGTTCTACATCACAAAACACTACAGGTACTAAATCACCGACCACTACAGGTACTACATCACCAACCACTACAGGTACTACATCACCCACCACTACAGGCACTAAATCACTAACCACTAAAGATACTCCATCACCAACCACTAGAGGTACTACATCACCAACCACTACAGGTACTACATCACCGACCACTACAGGTACTACATCACCAACCACTGCAGGTACTACATCACCAACCACTACAGGTACTACATCACCCACCACTACAGGCACTAAATCACTAACCACTAAAGATACTCCATCACCAACCACTAGAGGTACTACATCACCAACCACTACAGGTACTACATCACCGACCACTACAGGTACTACATCACCAACGACTGCAGGTACTACATCACCGACCACTACAGGTACTACATCACCAACCACTACAGGTACTACATCACCAACCACTACAGGCACTAAATCACTAACCACTACAGGTACTCCATCACCAACCACTAGAGGTATTACATCAGCATCAGTTACAGGTTCTACATCACCGAACACTACAGGTACTACATCACCGACCAATACAGGTACTACATCACCAACCACTGCAGGTACTACATCACCGAACACTACAGGTACTACATCACCGACCAATACAGGTACTACATCACCAACCACTACAAGTACTACATCACCAACCACAACAGGTACTAGATTACCAACCACTACAGGTACTACATCACCAACTACCAGGTACTACATCACCAACCACTACAGGTACTAGATTGAAAACAACTAAGCAGGTTTTACCTCACCAGTCACTACAGGTACTAAATCACCGACCACTACAGGTAGTAAATACCAACCACTAAGCAGTGTACAACATCACCAACCACTACAGGCACGCATCGCAAAACCACTACAGATATTAAATCACCAACCACTACAGATACTAAATCATTAACCACTTCTGGTATTATATCACTAAACTCTAAAGGTATTAAATCACCATCCACTACAGCTAGGAAATCACCAACCACAACAGCCACTAAACTACCAACCACTACAGGTACTACATCACAAACCACTACAGGTACTACATCACCAGCCAATACAGGTTCTACATCACCAACCACTAAAGGTATTTTTCATTACCTACCTCACTGCAGATACTACATCACTAACCAATGGTACTACATCACCAACCACTAGCAGGTACTACATTACCATCCACTACAGGTACTACATCACCAACCACTACACGTACTAAATCACCAACCACTGCAGGTTCAACATCACCAACCATTGCAGGTACTACATCACCAATCACTACAGGTACTACATCACCAACCACTACAGGTAATACATCACCAACCACTGCAGGTACTACATCACCAACCACAGTAGGTAGTACATCACCAACCACTACAAGTACTACATCACTAAACACTGCAGGTACTACATCACAAACCACTACAGGTACTACATCACCAACCACTACAGGTACTACATCACCAACCACTACAGGTACTACATCACCAACCACTACAGGTACTACATCACCAACCACTACAGGTACTGCATCACCAACCACAACAGCCACTAAATCACCAAATACAACAGCCACTAAATCATCAACCACTACAGGTACTACATCACCAACAACTACAGGTACTAGATTACCAACCACTACAGGTGCTACATCTACAACCACTACAGGTACTACATCACCACCCACTTCAGGTACTACATCACCAACCACTTCAGGTACTAGATTACCAACCACTACAGGTACTACATCACCAACCACTACAGGTACTACATCACCAACCACTACAGGTACTACATCACCAACCACTACAGGTACTACATCACCAACCACTACAGGTCCTACAACACCAACCACTACAGGTACTACATCACCATCCACTACAGGTACTACATCAGCAACCACTATAGGTACTAAATCACCAACCACTGCAGGTACAACATCACCAACCATTGCAGGTGCTACATCACCAATCACTACAGGTACTACATCACCAACCACT
>NW_024741881.1:0-11647 GCF_018991925.1 Homarus americanus | reverse complement strand
GCTACAAACTGGGAGAAAACCGTAACTCACCAGTAATATAATGAGCTCGTGAAGAGTAACACCGGCGTTACCCAAACACAACCCAACGTGGTTAAACATTGGCTAGTCCGTAGTTAAACATTGGAAAGTCCGTAGTTTGGGTGAATGCAGGAAAAAATCACAGAACAAAATTATAGGAAAATAGTTACAAATCTAGCCTAACCTAGCCTATCCTAAATTAGTATGACCTAATCCAACCTAAAGTAACCTTACATAAAATAAGGTAACATAGGGTAACCTACCTTAACCCTCTCCTAAATCTAACCATATTTACTCAATTAAAAAATATATGTGTGTATGTGTGTGTGTGTGTTAATGTCAATCAATCATTTATCCATCAATCGCTCTACTGTTTAATACAGAATGAGCAAAAACAGCTAATACACACACACACACACACACACACACACACACACTGGCCATCAGCCGCATCTTTCCCTTAACTCCACCTGACATCATACTGTCTGTTCATTCACGCGCACTGTTGCTCCCTGGATGGGTGTTCTTCATCCCTCCATCTCTGTCTCGGGCTTTCCCTTTTCTTCCAACCATCCACCTATGAACCAAGGTCTAGGCTCAAGAGACAACAAGGTCTGCTCACCACTGGAAGAAAAAGCTACAACTCACGACGTAATTTTTGTAATACAGTTACTACCAGTGTAACTACAATGTCACATATGATTCCTTGGTCTATTTATATGGCCGTAAGTTTCCTCAGTATGAGAACCTTGGATTGAAGATACCAAAAGGAGACAACATCTGGATTGCTACCGTGGTGAAGTACCAACTTGATATGAAACCAATTCCCATTTAACATACGTTGAATCTAGGAACATCAAAACAATAACAACAAGTATTACCAGATAAATAAGGCAGTTCTTCGAATATTCCAGTCATATAACTTTTTCATTTGGCTTAAATTTATATAAGTTATGGTGTTTGCCTATTTTGGTAACCATCTTTTCCACCATATTTAACTGCGGACTTCTGGCTGATGATTAAGATTAGCAAGAGTCATATTCGATATCGACGGGGCTGAATTACTCTAAAAAAGCTAACTGTATCACCAGCTCTGAACAGGTTTTGTTGCTTACATTATATTTGGTGAGTTTTCAATTTAGCTTCTAGATTATTTCTTATAGTAAGAAAAATGGTCCTGTTGCAACACTGTAGCTGATAAAATATCCTGTTTTAACTAGACCACTATTGGTTCTGTGTAAATAAGGTTGATGTAAGACTAAGACTCATAGGTTGTGGAGAGTTGTGAGGTGGTGAGAATCCTGAGTCACCGTGATGAGAAATACCTTCACCATAGTCCATTTTAAACACTAAATGCAGAAAATCAACTCCAGGAACTTGATCTTACAATTTCGCCTAAGACACCGGAACAATAAATGTAATTAACTTCGAATATTCATGAAAAATAAAGATGAATGATGTTGCTGTCAATACTCAGGTCCGAGAGTACACATCCCGGATATATTTTTATTTGGCTGACATTTTATAGTATTGACAACGTTGGCAGCTGCACATCTCTCATTTTGTTCATATCCTCACTGTTAAAATAGTCGTACAGTCGTCAGTATTGTGATGTGTGGCGGTATATACTGGGTAAGTTAGGCTGGCGCTTAAATTCTCTTTGTGTGGCCGTCACTAATTGTGCGAGGGGAAATACATTTCCATAATCTCAGCGCCCCGCTTCACTGTCCACTGTGTCATGATGACCTAGTTTAATTACAGCTCATCCCAGCTTTGCACCTCTCGTGGACACCAGACATACATAGATACTCTCATTAAATACAGTTAAAACACGCATAACTGAGGAATGAAACTGTTTCTATAATTACAGGAGATTTTTATGCGACAAAAAGAAGCTTGAACGGGTAAGTTAAAACATGACAGTCTTCATCAGTGAAATACGTGATTCGTTCATTCGAACATTGAGTCTAGGTTTAATACCTAGCCTAGTAGTATATTTATGCTCGTTAACTTAAATAACGTTGATCTGGCACCCGCCGATGGGCGAAGCTTACTGAGCAGTCTGGGTCAAGGCCCAGGAGCCTCCTGCTCTGTTTTGTCTGGTTCCATCTTCTGGCCTGAGCAGATGTGTGTCTCTGCCTCTGTCTGAGCCGTGTGGTTAAGATTTGTGTTTCCTTCCTAGAAAATTAGGTGTTTCTGTTGGTCCTTTCGCCCAGTAGTTTATTCCTCAGCCATGACTGAGTATTTGGGAACACCTAAAGAATATTTCATGAAATCTACCCCACTTAAAGCTAGCCATAACATCACTATTGTCCAACTCTGTTTCTTGTGGGGTACACTTAGGCTATACACTAGGCTGTGATGACATATACAAATGTCAATGAAAAATCCGATAATTTTCAACCCAATTCATCTCCTCGACCAACACGTAGACAGATAATAACACACTGTACACGGTAGTCCTGGAGTAAGGTGTTGAGGACAGTGGGGATGCACACTGGATTCTATAAAATACTCAGAAGATAAAAAGCTTATATTTCTCGATACACTTTCATAAGAGAGACTAACTTATTAACTTACACCTCACAATTCTGTGGTTAACCTTGTTTTGTAATTTAATTTCCTCTGCTTGGTAACTGATCAATGTTTTAAAAATTACCAAACTACATGATTCGCGTAGTTGGACGAGTTTTACCAATAAGGTTTAATGTTTTATTAGAATGTTGATTAAAACACTTAGTGAGAACATATAAATATCAATAAAATAATGTCATATACATAAATGCTCCAACACCACACCACACCTCACCACACCACACCACACCCCACCACACCACACCCCACCACACCACGCCCCACCACACCACACCACACCACACCACACCCCACCACACCACACCACACCACACCACACCCCACCACACCACACCACACCACAACACACCCCACCACACCACACACCACACCCCACCACACCACACCACACACCCCACCACACCACACCACACCCCACCCACACCCACACCCCACCCACACCACACCCACACCCCACCACACACCACACCCCACCACACCACACCAACCACACCACACCACACCACACCACACCACACCCCACCACACCACACCACACCCCACCACACCACACACCACACACCACACCACACCACACCCCACCACACCACACCACCACACCCCAACACACCACACCACACCACACACCACACCCCACCACACCCCCACCATTATTTCACACCACACCACACCACACCACACCCCACCACAATCAATAATCAATAACCCCACCACACCCCACCCCACCCCACCACACCGGTCAATCAACCCCACCACACCACACACCACACCACACCCCACCACACCACACCACACCCCACCACACCACCACACCCCACCACACCACACCACACCACACCACACCACACCACACCACACCCCACCCCACCCCACCACACCACACCCCATCACACCACACACCCCACCACACCCCACCCCACCACACCACACCACACCACACCACACCACACCACACCACACAACACCCTAAATCACACCCCACCCCACCCCACCACACCACACCACACCACATTCCCCTGGCACCACACTCAATACCACACCACACCACACCACACCACACCACACCACACCCCACCACACCACACCACACCACACATGAACATATAAAGACCGACAGTATTTTCGGAAAACATACAACAAAATACCCATATTGATCGTAATAATTCCGAATGATCTAAAAACTACCAAGACTCTTCTCCAATAGATGTTTGACATTGTGCTGCTAAAGAGAGATTCATCGGCTCTAGTCTTGTCTTATCTTATTTATTTCTTCCTGGGGGGGAGGGGGGGTGGGGGGATTCATATGATGGAGGAAGGAACAGTAAAAATAGTCACGATAAACACCAAAACCCATTAAATCTCCCCCAGATAATCTACGCTATCCATCATCATCATCAGTCATTAATCATTCTTAGAGGTCCAAGGGCTGTGGCTATATATCTCCTGCACCAAGTCTCTGGTCAACATTTTAGAGCAAAAGCTTTCGTACAGATAAAGGATTCATGTTCCTCTGTTTGTGTAACGTTCTTTTATTTTATGCGTTCGTGGATTCATATCGATTTGTGTATGTGCTTATTGGAGTTTGTATATATATGTGTGTGTGTGTGTGTGTGTGTGTGTGTGTGTGTGTGTGTATAAATTGTACTTTACGTCAGATACAGAGCCTAAGTACTCACCGTTCACCGTCCATCTATCATCCTGGTGAATAATACGGAAGCTACCCACAGCAACAACTGACAGACTCTCAATAAAGGTCGCGTATACAACTGACAGGGGGAACAATAAAAAGTGCTAGATCCATTTTCTTTCCACTGTGATCTGGCGCCTCAGCAACAACACTACAGCAGGTGCTACAGTACAAACACTCGCATAGGGTGGTGGTTGTACTTGTCCTTCTGCGTTGGTCATGTGTAAGTTTGTAGATGTATTTGTATATGTATATGTGTGTATTACTCAAGGTTCAGTTTTGTTTGTTTTACTATGTGTGTGTAAGAGTGCTTGTGGAAGTGTCTATTAAAAGTGTCTCCCTCATATCTCAACTATAAAAGCAACGTCCCTATAGAGATAAGCTTATATCAGTCCTTATCTATGAAACCACAATCATTTACCTGACTCTTTAACACTAAGTAAATACCTTGTGGTAGGAACTTCACAAAAATCTAAACAAGACGATGATAAGATAATTCCTATAACATACTAATTAATACATAATTTGATCTCGAAACTTACTTCAGTGTCAATACTTATTTCAGACAATCTGCCCCAAATGTTAACTTATAAACTGAACATAAACCTATAGAATTTTAATTTTTATTTCCGTAAAGACACATAACTTACCGATGAGTATATTTTTACCTGGAAATAGTTTGGAATCTTCGTCAGTCATAAAGTCATTCCCTCGTTTACAACCTCTACAATTTACGTGCCAATTTTTGCGTGATATACGATGGCTCGATGCCACCCGCCAACTGGCTCTCCCACTCACACTGAATAATGTGCTCCTGTAAGAACCTGCTCTGCTCACTCTTTGACTCACGGATATTCATAATGGTAAGTTATTGGAGAACTTTAATGCAGGTAGGCATTACGATCTGTTACTATACACAATGTTACCTACTGTTACTATACACAATGTTCACTACTGTTACTATACACAATGTTCACTACTGTTACTATAACAATGTTCACTACTGTTACTATATACAATGTTCACTACTGTTACTATATACAATGTTCACTACTGTTACTATATACAATGTTCACTACTGTTACTATACACAATGTTCACTACTGTTACTATATACAATGTTCACTACTGTTACTATATACAATCTTCACTACTGTTACTATACACAATGTTCACTACTGTTACTATACACAATGTTCACTACTGTTACTATACACAATGTTCACTACTGTTACTGTACACAATGTTCACTACTGTTACTATACACAATGTTCACTACTGTTACTATATACACTGTTCACTACTGTTACTATATACAATGTTCACTACTGTTACTATACACAATGTTCACTACTGTTACTATACACAATGTTCACTACTGTTACTATACACAATGTTCACTACTGTTTCTATACACAATGTTCACTACTGTTACTATACACAATGTTCACTACTGTTACTATACACAATGTTCACTACTGTTACTATATACAATGATCACTACTGTTACTATATACAATGTTCACTACTGTTACTATACACAATGTTCACTACTGTTACTATATACAATGTTCACTACTGTTACTCTATACAATGTTCACTACTGTTACTATACAAAATATTCACTACTGTTACTATACACAATGTTCACTACTGTTACTATATACAATGTTCACTACTGTTACTATACACAATGTTCACTACTGTTACTATACACAATGTTCACTACTGTTACTATATACAATGTTCACTACTGTTACTATACACAATGTTCACTACTGTTACTATATACAATGTTCACTACTGTTACTATATACAATGTTCACTACTGTTACTATACACAATGTTCACTACTGCTACTATACACAATGTTCACTACTGTTACTATACACAATGTTCACTACTGTTACTATACACAATGTTACCTACTGTTACTATACACAATGTTCACTACTGTTACTATACACAATGTTCACTACTGTTACTATATACAATGTTCACTACTGTTACTATATACAATGTTCACTACTGTTACTATACACAATGTTCACTACTGTTACTATATACAATGTTCACTACTGTTACTATATACAATGTTCACTACTGTCACTACTGTTACTATACACAATGTTCACTACTGTTACTATATACAATGTTCACTACTGTTACTATACACAATGTTCACTACTGTTACTATACACAATGTTCACTACTGTTACTATATACAATGTTCACTACTGTTACTATACACAATGTTCACTACTGTTACTATATACAATGTTCACTACTGTTACTATATACAATGTTCACTACTGTTACTATACACAATGTTCACTACTGTTACTATATACAATGTTCACTACTGTTACTATACACAATGTTCACTACTGTTACTATACACAATGTTCACTACTGTTACTATACACAATGTTCACTACTGTTACTATACACAATGTTCACTACTGTTACTATATACAATGTTCACTACTGTTACTATAAACTCTATGTTCGTTACTATCACTATATACTGTACCTCACTAAAGTTACTATAAGCTCTATGTTCGTTACTATCACTATATACTGTATCTTCACTACGGCACTACTCCTCTACACTACACTACACTGTTCCAACCTACATTATTTGGTTTTATGTCACAAAATCGTATTTACCTCGATATTTTTTTTTGATGTCCTCAAGCTCGGTGAGCAAAGTCTGTACTGTACTTCGGTATAACAGTTTTTATAAAACAAAAATTACTTGAACAATATGATTTATACAGAAGTTTTGGACGTTGTCGCTTATGCTAACTCGAGCCTCTCATGGCTCGAGTTAGTTGATCTTGACGAGAAAGAGCGAAACAAACCAACACAGGTTACAAAACAACCCCAACCCAAGCCACAAAATGGGCCTGTGATGTCATACTCACACTTGCTTAAGGATAAAGTACAGCCTCAAAACACAACACAAGAGAAGCCTCAGGTGGTTGAGGCCATAAAAGGACCCCAACTCGCACCAAAGCCCCAGAGGATTCCCCGGAAACGTGGAAATCGTGGTTTGGTGTCAGAAAACCCCGCTCCCATAACTACACCACAAGAGAAGCCTCAGGTGGTTGAGGCCATAAAAGGACTCCAACTCGCACCAAAGCCCCAGAGGATTCCCCGGAAACGTGGAAATCGTGGTTTGGTGTCAGAAAACCCCGCTCCCATAACTACACCACAAGAGAAGCCTAAGGTGGTTGAGGCCGTAAAAGGACCCCAAACCAAACCCGAAAATGGGCCTGTGATGTCATACTCACAGGTGCTTAAGGCTAAAAAATTGCCTCAAACCAAGCTCATCATCACAGAGGAGAGGTGAGGGTGAGGTCTATATATGTAAATCACATAAATAAAATATAATAAAATATGTGTCTTGTTTCTCTACCCTGCTGATGTGTAAGCCATACAAATTTACAGATCAATTTTCTACACATTGTCCTCAACACACAGACAACACAAGATAAACTACAATAAACAAAATTAAAAACGGATTCGTCTTCATGGTTGAAATATTTCATAATACATTTTTCCACAACATTAACATCTTCATTACAGGGTCGCCATTTTTAATATTTTATTTGGTTAACGACAGATTATTTTATTCAGTTCAGAGGCGACACCGTACTATGTTATATGTGCCACTAGCAGAATCGTGGCTCATCCACTAGGCAACGGTAGGGCGCCACCCTCACTGTTCAGTCCCCAAAACTTCTTCTTCCATCAATAGTTCATTAACGGTGTATATAAGTTCCACCATGTTTTTCACTACAACGGTACAGCAAAGTATATTTTTTTAGCATTAAACTGTTATTATTTTATTGTCTAATCGTCACTACATATAACACCACCCATCATCACTACATATAACACTACCCATCATCACTACATATAACATCAACCATCATCACTACATATAGCACCATCCATCATCACTACATATAACACCATCCATCATCACTACAGATCGGTAAAGTAATTTCAGAGATTCTCGTGCGGACACACAAACAAATAAACAAACAGACAGACAGAGAGACTTCTTTGTTATATATATATATATATATATATATATATATATATATATATATATATATATATATATATATATATATATATATATATATATATATATATATATATATATATATACATATTATATATGTATTTACATGAAATATGGAACTTACACGTCTCTCTTACGCTGTGTCCTTAATCTGTCAACAACATCCTCATCTTCGCCCCATCTACCGTAACTACAAGAAGAGTTTGCTGAAGGCTCATAGTCTCAAAAACAAGTTGAAGTTTTTGAAAGATTGCAGAGATGATAAAATTGTTCCCAAGTCCTGTCTTCCAAGTAGACTAAGAAATCTGGACAATCAAGCATTCTCTGAGTTGGATAAGGTGTTGCTAGATTCCCTTATCAAGAGTTCAAGTGATAGTGTGAAATTAGCCTTCAAACACAATGCTCAGTGTAAAATACTTATGCAAAACAGTGTTTGTGTTGATAAGTGGCACACCATTCGTGATTTTGTATATCAACTTCTTAGTGAAACTGACAAAGCCCAAAAAAGAAGGTTAAATGCCAAATTAAATGCTCTGTTTGACGAGAGTTACTGGACCATATTGAGTGATCCATATTTGTTCATAAACTTATCATCTTATGATCTACAGACAAATGAGAAACTTGTTCTTGTTTTTGGTAGGAAGTTTTCTATCACTCAACGGTGTGTTAATCCGCTTACTCTTGCTAAAGGTTTAATCAACCTGGAAAAGAATAAGTCGTCAGATGTTACAAATGAAGATATTTCCATAGCTAAAGGTTGTATAGTTGTATACATAATGTTTTACATAAGAAATTTGTTTCAAACATTACAAAAAGATTTGAAACAGCCTTGATAAACTTGAAAAGAAATAAGAATATCCATATTACCAAGGCTGATAAGTCTAATGCTATTGTTATTTTGGATAAAAGTGACTACAATGATAAGATGAATTCATTACTTAGTGATGAAAGCACGTATTGTGAGCTTACGAAAGATCCCCTGGAAAATATTAATAAGTTATCTAATTCCAAAATGAAGATGTTATTGAAAAAGAACCCCGATCTCACCAAACAGCTCTCTCAAATCAATCCCACTTTACCTTATATGTATGGATTGATCAAAACACACAAGCTTAACAATCCATTACGTCCTATCGTGAGTTCTGTGGGTTCTGTTACTTACAAATTATCCAAATGACTGGTAAAGATGCTATCCCCTCTTACAGGCCAAATATCTAATTCACATATACACAATAACAGTGATTTAATTGATAAACTCAAGAAACACAATGAACCTTGCGAATTAATAAGTTTTGATGTAAATTCACTGTTCACTAGAGTACCTGTGAAAGACCTACTTTCATTTCTTAAAGATAAATTACAACTGTTAGATTTAACTATTGAACATGATACTTTCCTCAAATTGATAGAGTTATGCGTAACTGACAATGTGTTTAGAGCAAATGGGAAGTTCTACAAGCAAATATTTGGCATGAGCATGGGTAATTGTCTTTCTGCTCCTCTAGCCTGTATTTATATGGAGTTTTTGAGTCTAGATTACTACCCAATATAGTGGACTTTATTCCTCCATGGTATAGATATGTAGATGATGTTCTTTGTCTTTGGCCTAAAAACAGTGACCCATTGGAATTTTTAGACAAGCTTAATGATATTGTCCCAAGTATCACATTCAAAATTGAAAGAGAAATAAATGGATCCCTTCCATTCCTTGATATGCTTATCATGAGAAATGGCCAAAACTACAAATTTAAGGTATACAGAAGGCCCACACAGGTAGACAGTTTCATTCACTTTTTATCGAATCACCTGGAGTCTACCAAAATGTCAGTTTTTTCTGCTATGTTCTTAAGATGTCTGCGTATTTGTGACTCTGAATTTATTGACGATGTATTTAAACACATTCGTTCCATTGCACAGAAACTCGGGTACCCTTCTGTGTTTGTTGATCGTTGTTTTAAAAGGGCTAAAAAATCATTTCATTCCTCTCAAACCAGACAAGTTCCTACACTTAAGAATATTTTGACTCTGCCCTATCGTAATGAATTTGTCCCGTTAGTTCGGTCCCTCAAGCTACTAAATATTAATGTTGTTTTCAAGTATGACTCCACCATTACCAATATGTTAATAAGAAATAACCCAAGTTTGAATGTAAATGGAAGTGTTTATTGTATTCCATGTACCAAATGTAATTGTAATTATGTAGGACAGAAAGGAAAAACACTGCAGCTCAGAATCAAACAACATAAGTACAATATCAGAACAGCATCTGAGAGCAGTGCCTTGTTCGTTCATGTTAGGAATAATAATCATCCCATTGCTTGGGAAAAAAGCTTAGAAGTATTTAAATCATCTTGTGTCACAGAAAGACTTCTGGTTGAAGCTAGTTTGATTAAGGAATTAAAATCAATAAACCTAAGTGATGGTCAGTTCAAAACTGATAATATGTTACATAAATTTATTTGTCAGTGGCCCAAGGTTAAAAATGCTTTGAAAACCTTTGATCTAGAATTCTACATGTATGATAGTTACTTAGTGGGTCCCTTATTTTTGACCTGACCTGACTAGTCACGTCAACCCCCCTTCTCTTAAGCTCCTCTACGTGTGTGTTGGTGTGGGGATTAGTGGATGACATCATTATGACCTGACCTCATGTTTTTAAGGTCACCCTGTATATTTAAGCTTCTCTCTGTCTATGTAATCCAGGGCTGGACCCGGAGGTGCGAAGACCTGCCTCTTTTGCTGCATGTTTGAGCAGTCTGCAACTTTGTTGTGATAAGACACTCAATCCTAGTGATTGTACTTACTCAACATAGTGACGGTGTAATTACCATCACAGATTGTACGGAAAATTCCAACTTCTGGAAAACAAATATTTGGGCTCCCCAAATTTTTGACTACTACCCGTGCGTCTACGTCCTGGATTGGCCAATCAGTGGTGCCCCACGGTGGCGTGATACATGCACGTTTACTGCGGTGCTCTGATTGGCTAACCGAACGTGGCGTGGTAGGTAGGCTGTTTCTACTCTCTAAGTCCTCTTCTTTCCTTTTTTCATCCCCCTCATGCACTCCGTTCTTTGAACGGGAGGCGGGACTTAGCGATACGGCCGATCCGGCAAGGGAACCTGTGATAGTGCAGGGCACCCCTTGTCCGGGGGTCACCGGTAGGTGGCAACTTTCTTAGATATAACTATAGTCACAGGTAACCTGGGTGCAGAACCCTACGAGCCCGACGCCCGTCCAGGAGGGGGGGG
>NW_024741880.1:0-11674 GCF_018991925.1 Homarus americanus | reverse complement strand
CATGGTCGTCGTTGATATAATCATAGTAGTGATTGTTATAATCATTGTCGTGGTTGTTATAATCAGTGTAGTGGTTGATATATTTATGTTCGTGCTTGTTATAATGATAGTCGTGGTTGTGATAATCATGGACTTGGTTGTTATAATCATGGTCGTGGTTGCTATAATCATGGTCGTGGTTCTCAAAATCATGGTCGTGGTTGTTATAATCATAATAGTGATCGTTATAATCATTGTCGTGGTTGTTATAATCAGTGTAGTGGTTGATATATTCATGTTCGTCCTTGTTATAATGATAGTCGTGGTTGTTATAATAATGGTCGTGGTTGTTATAATCATGGTCGTTATTGTTATAATCATGGTCATGGTTGTTATAATCATGGTCGTGGTTGTTATAATCATGGTCGTGGTTGTTATAATCATGGTTGTAGTTGTTATAATCTTGGTCCTAGTTGATATAATCATAGTCGTGAGTTGTTATAATCATAGTCGTGGTTGTTATAATCATGTAGTCGGGATTTATAATCATGGTCGGGATTGTTATAATCATGTGCGTGGTTGGTTATAATCATGGTCGTATGTTATGATCATGGTCGTGATTATTATAATCATATTCGTGGTTGTTATAATCTTGGTCGGTTGTTATAACTACAGTCGGTTGTTATAATCATGGTTGTGGTTGTTGTAACTATGGTCGTAGTCATAATCATGGTCGTGCGTTATAATCATAGTCGTATATATAATCATGGTCGTGGCTACGCATAATCATGGTCGTGTTTGTTATAATCATGGTCATGGTTGTTATAATCATAGTAGTGATTGTTATAATCATACTCGTGGTTGTTATAATCAGTGGCGTGGTTGTTATATTCATGTTCGTGGTTGTTATAATCAAGGAAGTGGTTGTTATAATCATTGTTGTGGTTGTTATAATCATGGTCGTGGTTGTTATAATCATAGTCGTGGTTGTTATAATCCTGGTCGTGGTTGTTATTATCATAGTCGTGGTTGTTATAATCATAGTCGTGGTTGTTATATTCATGGTCGTGCTTGTTATATTTATGGTCGTGGTTCTTATAATCATAGTCGCGGTTGTTTTTAAATCACGTGGTTGTTACAATCATGGTCGTGGTTGTCATATTCATGGTCGGTTGTTATAATCATATTCGTAGTTGTTAAAATCATAGTCTTTGTTGTTATAATCATTGTCGTGATTGTTATAATCATAGTTGTGGTTGTTATAATCATGGTCGTTATTGTTATAATCATAGTCGTGGTTGTTATAATCAAAGTCGTGGTTGTTATAATCATAGTCGTGATTGTTATAATCATAGTCGTGGTTGTTATAATCATGGTCGTGATTTCTGTAATCATGGTCGTGATTGTTATAATCATGTGCGTGGTTGTTATAATCATAGTCGTGGTTATTATGATTATGGTCGTGATTATTATAATCATATTCGTGGTTGTTATAATCATGGTCGGTTGTTATAATCATAGTCGTGGTTGTTATAATCAAGGTTGTGGTTGTTATAATCATGGTCGTGGTTGTTATAATCATGGTCGTGGGTGTTATAATCATAGTCATGGTTGTTATAATCATGGTCGTGGTTGCAATAATCATGGTCGTGGTTGTTATAATGATGGTCATGGTTGTTATAATCATACTAGTGATTGTTATAATCATAGTCGTGGTTGTTATAATCAGTGTCGTGGTTGTTATAATCATGGTCGTGGTTGCAATAATCATGGTCGTTATTGTTATAATCATGGTCATGGTTATTATAAACATGGTTGAGGTTGTTAAATCATGGTCGTGTTTGTTATAATCATGGATGTGGTTGTTATAATCATGGTCCTGGTTGCTATAATCATGGTCGTGGTTGTTATAATTTTGGTCGTGGTTGTTATAATCACAGTCGTGATTGTTATAATCATAGTCGTGGGTGTTATAATCATTGTCGTGGTTGTTATATTCATGGTCGTGCTTGCTATAATCATAGTCGTGGTTGTTATAATCATGGTCGTGGTTGTTATATTCATGTTCGCGCTTGTTATAATGATAGTCGTTGTTGTTATTATCATGTTCGTGGTTGTTATAATCATAGTCGTGGTTGTTATAATCATGGTCGTGGATGCAATAATCATAGTCGTGGTTGTTATAATGATGGTCATGGTTGTTATAATCATACTAGTGATTGTTATAATCATATTCGTGGTTGTTATAATCAGTGTCGTGGTTGTTATCATCATGGTCGTGGTTTTTATAATCATGGTCGTTATTGTTATAATCATGGTCATGGTTGTTATAATCATGGTCGAGGTTGTTATATTCATGGTCGTGGTTGATATAATCATGTTTGTGGTTGTTATAATCATGGTCCTGGTTGCTATAATCATGGTCCTGTTTGGTATAATCATGGTTGTGGTTGTTATAATCTTGGTCGTGGTTGTTATAATCACAGTCGTGATTGTTATAATCATAGTCGTGGTTGTTATAATCATTGTCGTGGTTGTTATATTCATGGTCGTGCTTGCTATAATCATAGTCGTGGTTGTTATAATCATGGTCGTGGTTGTTATAATCATAGTCATGGTTGTTATAATCATAGTCGTGGTTGTTATAATCATGGTCATGGTTGTTATAATCAAGGTCGTGGTTTTTATAATCATGGTCATGGTTGGTATAATCATGGTAGTGGTTGCTATAATCATAGTAGTGGTTGTTATAATCAAGGAAGTGGTTGTTATAATCATAGTAGTGGTTGTTATAATCAAGGAAGTGGTTGTTATAATCATGGTTGTGGTTTATATAATCTTAGTCGTGGTTGTTATAATCATTATCGTGGTTGTTATAATCATGGTCGTGGTTGTTATAATCATAGTCGTGGTTGTTATAATCATAGTCGTGGTTGTTATATTCATGGTCGTGCTTGCTATAATCATAGTCGTGGTTGTTATAATCATGGTCGTAGTTGTTATAATCATAGTAGTGGTTCTTATAATCATGGTAGTGGTTGTTATAATCATGGATGTGGTTATTATAATCATGGCCCTGGTTGATATAATCATGGTCCTGATTATTATAATCATGGTCCTGGTTGCTATAATCATGGTCCTGTTTGTTATAATCATGGTCGTGATTGTTATAATCATGGTCGTGGTTGTTATAATCATGGTCATGGTTGTTATAATCATGGTCGTGGTTGTTATAATCATGGTCGTGGGCGTTATAATCATAGTCGTGGTTGTTACAATGATGGTCGTGGTTGTGGTAATCATGGTCCTGGTTGCTATATTCATAGTCGTAGTTATGATCATAGTCGTGGTTGTTATATTCATTATCGTGGTTATTACAATCATGGTAGTGAGTGTTATAATCATGGCTGTGGTAGTTATAATCATATTCGTGGTTGTTATAATCATGGTCGTGGTTGTTATAATCATAGTCGTGATTTCTATAATCAAGGTCGTGATTGTTATAATCATGTGTGTGGTTGTTATAATCATTGTCGTGGTTGTTATGATCATGGTCGTGATTATTATATTCATATTCGTGGTTGTTATAATCATGGTCGTGGTTGTTATATTCATAGTCGTGGTTGTTATATTCATTGTCATGGTTATTATAATCATGGTAGTGAGTGTTATAAACATGGCCGTGGTAGTTATAATCATATTCATGGTTGTTATAATCATGGTCGTGGTTGTTATAATCATGGTCGTGGTGGTTATAATCATGGTCGTGGTTGTTATAATCATAGTCGTGGTTGTTATAATCATAATCGTGGTTGTTTAAATAATTGTCGTGGTTGTTATAATCATAGTCGTGGTTGTTTGAGTCATTGTCGTGCTTGTTATAATCAAAGTCGTGGTTGTTATAATCATGGTCGTGGATTTGTTATAATCTATAGTCGTGGTTGTTGTAATCATTTTTCGTGGTTTTTATAATCATAATTAAGTGGTTGTCATATTCATGAGTGCATTAGTTTATTTATAATCATAGTCGTGGTTGTTATAATCATGGTCGTGATTTATTTGAGTCATTGTCGTGCTTATTTATAATCAAAGTCGTGGTTGTTATAATCATGGTCGTGGTTGTTATAATAATTGTCGTGGCTGTTATAATCATGGAAGTGGTTGTTATAATCATGGTTGTGGTTGTTATAATCATGGTCGTGGTTGTTATAATCATAGTCGTGGTTGTTATAATCATAGTCGTGGTTATTATAATCATGGTCGTGGATGTTATAATCTTGTTCGTGTTTGTTATAATCATGGTCATGGTTGTAATATTTATGGTCGTGGTTGTTATAATCATGGTCGTGGGTGTTATAATCACAGTCGTGGTTGTTATAATCATGGTCGTGGTTGTCATATTCATGGTCCTGGATGTTATAATCATAGTCGTGGTTGTTATAATTATGGTCGTGGTTGTTTGAGTTATTGTCGTGCTTGTTATAATCAAAGTCGTGGTTGTTATAATCATGGTCGTGGTTGTTATAATCATTGTCATGGCTGTTATAATCATGGAAGTGGTTGCTATAATCATGGTTGGGGTTGTTATAATCATGGTCGTGGTTGTCATAATCATAGTCGTGGTTGTTATAATCATAGTCGTGGTTATTATAATCATGGTCGTGGATGTTATAATCTTGTTCGTGTTTGTTATAATCATGGTCGTGGGTGTTGTAAACATAGTCGTGGTTGTTATAATCATGGTCGTGGTTTTTTAATCATAGTCGTGGTTTTTTTAATCATAGACGTGGTTTTTATAATCAGTGATGTGGTTGTTATAATCATGGTCCTGGTTGCTATAATCATGGTCCTGTTTCTTATAATCATGGTCTCGTGCATGGTATATTCAAGGTCGTGATTGTTATCATGGTCGTGGTTTTATAACCATAGTTGTGGTTATTATAATCATGGTCGTGTTTGTTGTAATCATTTTCGTGGTTGTTATAATCATGGTCGTGGTTGTCATATTCATGGTCCTGGTTGTTATAATTATAGTCGTGGTTGTTATAATCATGGTCGTGGTTGTTTGAGTTATTGTCGTGCTTGTTATAATCAAAGTCGTGGTTGTTATAATCATGGTCGTGGTTGTTATAATCATTGTCATGGCTATTATAATCATGGAAGTGGTTGTTATAATCATGGTTGTGGTTGTTATAATCATGGTCGTGGTTGTTATAATCATAGTCGTGGTTGTTATAATCATAGTCGTGGTTATTATAATCATGGTCGTGGATGTATAATCTTGTTACCGTGTTTATTTATAATCCTTGGTGCTTAGTTTATGTGTATTTATGGTCGTGGTTGTTATAATCATGGTCGTGGGGTGTTATAATCACAGTCGTGGTTGTTATAATCATGGTCGTGGATGTCATATTCATGGTCTGGTTGTTATAATCATAGTCGTGGTTATTTATAATCGTAATTAAGTGGTTGTTGATTATTGTCGTGCTTGTTATAATCAAAGTCGTGGTTGTTATAATCATGGTCGTGGTTATTATAATCATTGTCATGGCTGTTATAATCATAGTCGTGGATATTATAATCATGGTCGTGGATGTTATAATCTTGTTCGTGTTTGTTATAATCATGGTCGTGGGTGTTGTAAACATAGTCGTGGTTGTTATAATCATGGTCGTGGTTGTTTTAATCATAGTCGTGGTTGTTTTAATCATAGTCGTGGTTGTTATAATCATAGTTGTGGTTCTTATAATCATGGTCGTGCTTTTTATAATCATGGTCGTGGGTGTTGTAAACATAGTCGTGGTTGTTATAATCATGGTCGTGGTTGTTTTAATCATAGTCGTGGTTGTTTTAATCATAGTCGTGGTTGTTATAATCATGGTCGTGCATGGTATATTCAAGGTCGTGATTGTTATAATCATGGTCGTGGTTTTTATAACCATAGTTGTGGTTGTTATAATCATGGTCGTGTTTGTTGTAATCATTTTCGTGGTTTTTATAATTATGGTCGTGGTTGTCATATTCATGGTCGTGGTCGTTATAATCAGAGTCGTGGTTGTTATAATCATGGTCGTGGTTGTTTGAGTCATTGTCGTGCTTGATATAATCAAAGTCGTGGTTGTTATAATCATGGTCGTGGTTGTTATAATCATGGTTGTGGTTGTTATAATCATGGTCGTGGTTGTTATTATCATAGTCGTGGTTGTTATAATCATAGTCGTGGTTGTTATAATCATGGTCGTGGATGTTATAATCTTGTTTGTGTTTTTTATAATCATGGTCATGGTTGTAATATTTATGGTCGTGGTTGTTATAATCATGGTCGTGGGTGTTATAATCACAGTCGTGGTTGTTATAATCATGGTCGTGGTTGTCATATTCATGGTCCTGGTTGTAATAATCATAGTCGTGGTTGTTATAATCAAGGTCGTGGTTGTTTGAGTCATTGTCGTGCTTGATATAATCAAAGTCGTGGTTGTTATAATCATGGTCGTGGTTGTTATAATCATTTTCATGGCTGTTATAATCATGGAAGTGGTTGTTATAATCATGGTTGTGGTTGTTATAATCATGGTCGTGGTTGTTATAATCATAGTCGTGGTTGTTATAATAATAGTCGTGGTTATTATAATCATGGTCCTGGATGTTATAATCTTGTTCGTGTTTGTCATAATCATGGTCGTGGATGTTGTAAACATAGTCGTGGTTTTTATAATCATGGTCGTGGTTGTTTTAATCATAGTCGTGGTTGTTTTAATCATAGTCGTGGTTGTTATAATCATAGTTGTGGTTGTTATAATCATGGTCGTGCTTGTTATAATCATGGTCGTGGGTGTTGTAAACAGAGTCGTGGTTGTTATAATCATGGTCGTGGTTGCTTTAATCATAGTCGTGGTTGTTTTAATCATAGTCGTGGTTGTTATAATCATGGTCGTGCTGGTATATTCAAGGTCGTGATTGTTAAAATCATGGTCGTGGTTGTTATAACCATAGTTGTGGTTGTTATAATCATGGTCGTGTTTGTTATAAACAAGGTCGTGGTTGTTGTAAAGATAGTCGTGGTTGTTATAATCATGGTCATGGTTGTTATAATCATGGTCGTGTTTGTTATAAACAAGGTCGTGGTTGTTGTAAACATAGTCGTGGTTGTTATAACCATAGTCGTGGTTGTTATAATCATGGTCGTGGTTACTATAATCATGGTCGTGTTTGTTATAATCATGGTTATGGTTGTTATAATCATAGTAGTGATTGTTATAATCATACTCGTGGTTGTTATATTCAGTGGCGTGGTTGTTATATTCATGTTCGTGGTTGTTATAATCAAGGAAGTGGTTGTTATAATCATGGTTGTGGTTGTTATAATCATGGTCGTGGTTGTTATAATCAGAGTCGTGGTTGTTATAATCATAGTCGTGGTTGTTATAATCCTGGTCGTGGTTGTTATTATCATAGTCGTGGTTGTTATAATCATAGTCGTGGTTGTTATATTCATGGTCGTGCTTGTTATATTTATGGTCGTGGTTGTTATAATGAAGGAAGATGGTTGTTATAATCATGGTTGTGGTTGTAATAATCATGGTCGTGGTTGTTTTAATCATAGTCGTGGTTGTTATAATCATAGTCGTGGTTGTTATAATCATAGTCATGGTTGTTATAATCATAGTCGTGGTTGTTATAATCATAGTCGTGGTTGTTATATTCATGGTCGTGTTTGTTATATTCATGGTCGTGGTTGCTATAATCATAGTCGTGGTTGTTTAAATCATTTTCGTGGTTGTTACAATCATGGTCGTGGTTGTCATATTCATGGTCGTGGTTGTTATAATCATATTCGTAGTTGTTAAAATCATAGTCTTTGTTGTTATAATCATTGTCGTGATTGTTATAATCATAGTCGTGGTTGTAATAATCATGGTCGTTATTGTTATAATCATAGTCGCGGTTGTTATAATCATAGTCGTGGTTGTTATAATCATAGTCGTGATTCTTATAATCATGGTCGTGATTTCTATAATCATGGTCGTGATTGTTATAATCATGTGCGTGGTTGTTATAATCATAGTCGTGGTTATTATGATCATGGTCGTGATTATTATAATCATATTCGTGGTTGTTATAATCATGGTCGTGATTGTTATAATCATAGTCGTGGTTGTTATAATCATGGTTGTGGTTGTTATAATCATGGTCGTGGTTGTTATAATCATGGTCGTGGGTGTTATAATCATAGTCATGGTTGTTATAATCATACTAGTGATTGTTATAATCATAGTCGTGGTTGTTATAATCAGTGTCGTGGTTGTTATAATCATGGTCGTGGTTTTTATAATCATGGTCGTTATTGTTATAATCATGGTCATGGTTATTATAAACATGGTTGAGGTTGTTAAATCATGGTCGTGTTTGTTATAATCATGGATGTGGTTGTTATAATCATGGTACTGGTTGCTATAATCATGGCCTGTTTGGTATAATCATGGTCGTGGTTGTTATAATCTTGGTCGTGGTTGTTATAATCACAGTCGTGATTGTTATAATCATAGTCGTGGGTGTTATAATCATTGTCGTGGTTGTTATATTCATGGTCGTGCTTGCTATAATCATAGTCGTGGTTGTTATAATCATGGTCGTGGTTGTTATATTCATGTTCGCGCTTGTTATAATGATAGTCGTGGTTGTTATTATCATGTTCGTGGTTGTTATAATCACAGTCGTTATTTTTATAATCATGGTCATGGTTGTTATAATCATGGTCGAGGTTGTTATAATGGCTGTCGTGGTTGTTATATTCATGGTCGTGCTTGCTATAATCATAGTCGTGGTTGTTATAATCATGGTCGTGGTTGTTATAATCATAGTCATGGTTGTTATAATCATAGTCGTGGTTGTTATAATCATGGTCGTGGTTGTTATAATCATGGTCGTGGTTTTTATAATCATGGTCGTGGTTGGTATAATCATGGTAGTGGTTGTTATAATCATAGAAGTGGTTGTTATAATCAAGGAAGTGGTTGTTATAATCAGAGTAGTGGTTGTTATAATCTAGGAAGTGGTTGTTATAATCATGGTTGTGGTTTTTATAATCTTAGTCGTGGTTGTTATAATCATTATCGTGGTTGTTATAATCATGGTCGTGGTTGTTATAATCATAGTCGCGGTTGTTATAATCATAGTCGTGGTTGTTATATTCATGGTCGTGCTTGCTATAGTCATAGTCGTGGTTGTTATAATCATGGTCGTGGTTGTTATAATCATGGTCGTGGTTGTTATAATCATGGTAGTGGTTGTTATAATCATGGATGTGGTTATTATAATCATGGCCCTGGTTGATATAATCATGGTCCTGATTGTTATGATCATGGTCCTGGTTGCTATAATCATGGTCCTGTTTGTTATAATCATGGTCGTGATTGTTATAATCATGGTTGTGGTTGTTATAATCATAGTAGTGGTTGTTATAATCATAGTCGTGGTTGTTATAATCATGGTCGTGGTTGTTATAATAATGGTCATGGTTGTTATAATCATGGTCGTGGTTGTTATATTCATGGTCGTGGGCGTTATAATCATAGTCGTGGTTGTTATAATGATGGTCGTGAGTTTTATAATTATGGTCGTGGTTGTTATAATCATATTCATGGTTGTTATAATCATGGTTGTGGTTGTTATAATGATGGTCGTGGTTGTGGTAATCATGGTCCTGGTTGCTATATTCATAGTCGTGGTTATGATCATAGTCGTGGTTGTTATATTCATTATCGTGGTCGTGGTGTTTTTTGTTGGTGTTGTCATGTCTTGATGTAGTTGTTATAATTATAGTTTGTGGTTGTTATAATGGTGGTCGTGGTTGTTTTTGGTGTTTTTTCATTGTCGTGTTTGTGTATAATTAAATTGGTTGTTATTATTATTGTCGTTAAGTACATTATTGTAGTGGTGTTGTAATCTGGCTGTGGTAGTTTTTTTTGTGGTTGTTATAATCATGGTCGTGGTTGTTATAATCATGGTCGTGTTTTTATAATCATGGTCTTGGTTGTTATATTCATATTGTGGTTGTTATAATCATGGTCTGGATGTTATATTCTTGTTCGTGGTTTGTTATAGTTGTGGTTGTTATATTCATTGTATGGTTTTTATAATCTCTGGTGTTGGTGGTGTTTTTTTTGTTGTGGTTGTTTTAATAATATTCGTGTTGTTGCTTAATCATGGTCGTGTTTGTTATATTTCATGAGGTGTGGTGGTTATAATCATGGTCTTGGTTGTTATAATCATGGTGGGGTGGTTGATATATATTGAGTGGTGTTTGTTTTAATCATTGTCGTGTTTTGTTTAATTATAGTCGTGGTTGTTTTAATTATTAGTTTGTTTGTTCATGGTCGTGCTTGTTATATTCGGGGTCGTGGTTGTTGTAATGGTGGTCGTGGTTGTTGTAATCATTTTTGTGGTTTTTATAATCGTTGGTCATGTTTGTTATATTCAGGTCGTGGTTGTTATAATCATGTCGGTGTTTGTATAATCATGGTTATGTGGTTGTTTATAGTCGTGTCGTGCTTGTTATAATCAAGTCGTTGGTTGTTGTAATCATAGTGGTTGGGCTAATAATTGTAGTGGTTGTTATAGTGGTTGTTATAATCGTGGTTAAATGGTGTTATAATCTTGTTCGTGTTTGTTATAATCATGGTTAGTTTGTATGTTTGGTGTGGTTGTTATAATCATGGTGGTGGGTGTTATAATCAGTGGGTGGTTGTTATGTCATGTTTAAATAGTTTGTATGTTATGGTGTGGTTGTTATAATCTATGGTTGTGGTTGTTATAATTATGGTCGTGGTTGTTGTAGGTCATTGTCGTGTTGTTATAATCATAGTCGTGGTTGTTATAATCTGGTAGTGGTTGTTTTATATTATTATAGTCGTGGTTGGTTTGTTGTTGGTTGTGTTGTTTTTGTTGTGTTTGTTTTTGTTTGTTATAATCATAGTCGTGGTTGTTATAGTTCATGGTCGTGGTTGTTATATTTTTGTTCGTGTTTTGTTATAATTGAATTAAATGGTTGTTTAATCATGGTTGGTGGTTTGTTATAATCATGGTCGTTGGTTGTTTTAATCATAGTCGTGGTTGTTTTAATCTAGTCGTGGTTGTTATAATCATAGTTGTGGTTGTTATAATCATGGTCGTGGTGTTACAATGTGATTGTGGGTGTTGTATTCATTGTCGTGGTTGTTATATTCTGATTAGTGGTTGTTTTAATCATAGTCGTTGGTTGTTTTTAATCATTTTCTTGGTTGTTGTAATCATGGTGGTTGCTTGTTTATATTCATGGTCGTGTTGTTATAACATATTTGTGGTTGTTATAATCATGGTCTTGTTTTGTTAAACATTGTCGTGGTTGTTATTAATCTTATAGTCGTGGTTGTTATAATATGTCATTGGTTGTTATAATCATTGTCGTGGTTGTTATGATAGTGTTCGGTTGCTATAATGATAGTCGTGGTTGTTATATTCGTGTTAGATGCTTTTATAATGATAGTAGTCGTGGTTGTTATCATGGTCGTGAGTTGTTATAATCATAGTTGTTATTGTTGTTACTCCTTGGTCATGGTTATTATAAGCTATGGTTGAGATTTGTTAGTCATGGTCAGTAGTTTATAATCATGGATGTGGTTTGTTACCTAATCATGAACCAACACTTATACGTAAC
>NW_024741879.1:0-18231 GCF_018991925.1 Homarus americanus | reverse complement strand
TAGCTAGACCCCCGGACAACTCTTTCGGAGCTTGACCAGCACGTGGTATTGGTAATATTATTTGGACTTGATTATATGTTACAAATTCACTTGTGAGTTTTTCAATGTTTTGTTTTGTATAATATTTACTTATTCTAAGCTAAATGTTAACAAATAAATGACTTAAATAATACGAAAACAAACAAATAAAAGCGGAACTCCACCTAATATATACTGTATGTTACACTAAATAGGGATAATTGGCCTTTAGTGATAACTTCTATGTATTTATCTTTTCTAGAAGCTTTTGACTGGCCATAAACGATCCTGTAGATCATAAATATACATATAAATGAATACCTTCATGCATAATGTAACCTGACCAGACCTAACCTAACTTAACCTAATGTAGCCTAACCTAACCTAACATAACCTAACGTAATCTAGCCTTCTTCTTCTTCTTCTTCTTGTTCTTGTCCTCCTCCTCCTCCTCCTCCTCCTCCTCCTCCTCCTCCTCCTCTGCATTATACCATCATCAACTAAATTAAAATTCAAACGCCTTAACCTTACACACTGTGAACCCTGGGTTGGAGAGGGGGGATGGGGGAGGGCGGGGGAAGACTCACCTAAATCACCCAGCAGGCGCTTTGTGACACCCAACAAGTGACCTTTGGGTGGGGGCAGTTTTCTCGCCAGATCTAGACCAGTGGGCAGTGTTAACCCCCAAAGGTCACCGAGGCAGGAGTGACCTTTGGGAAGTTTTGGGATTATAAATAGTGTTGTAGGAGGTGGTGGTGGAGGTGGTAGGTTAGTGAAGTCCTTGGTGGTGGTGGTTTGTTGAAGAGGGTCTGTTTTTTTATTGTTTTTATGTTTGATTGTTTTTATGTATGTATGTATGTTTTATTGTTTGTTTGTTTGTTTTATTGTTTGTTTTGTTTTATTCTTCGTTTGTTCGTTTTATTGTTTGTTTGTTTGATTGTTTGTTTGTTGGTATGTTTGTTTTATTGTTTTTATGTTTGTTTTTTAGAATGATGTTTTTTGTGGTGTCATTATTGTTTGTGTTGTGTTGTTGCTTGCTTGTTTGTTTGTGATGTGTTGTTTGTTTGTGGTTGGTGTGTGTGTGTGTGAGAGAGAGAGAGAGAGAGAGAGAGAGAGAGAGAGAGAGAGAGAGTATCAACACATACCATATATTTACCAACAACTTTGTCATAACGTAACAGTGAGCCAGGGACTCTCTCTCTCTCTCTCTCTCTCTCTCTCTCTCATGATAAAAAACTGATCGACTTGTACCTGTGGTTCTTGTTTGTGTTTTAATTGTTAATTTAATACAACTTTTTATCTTATTTCTAATTTCTACTGTTGTTCCAGCCACATGTTGTATTAATAATAATAATAATAATAATAATAATACGGTAATAATAATAATAAAAATAATGATGATAATAATAATAATTGAGACGATAATTATTAAAATATGGAGGCAGGAGGAGGAAGAGGGAAGGAATGATGATAGCTGAGAAGATGACAATAGTAGTGATAATGCTGGTTGTGGTAGTGATGGTAATATTATACACGTAACAATAATGGTTGCCCTTCGTGTACGAGGATGGCCGGCTCTAGAGCAACCTAGGCGTGAATTTGTTTAAGGTGTTAGAATCTGTCGCCAACACCACAACCACACCCTAAGTTTACGAGTTGTATGACCCAGTTTCAATGAATAGTCTGAGAAGACCGGACAACTCGGCAACTGCACTGGCTAACCATTATTCCTGAATAAGATCCGCAAATCGATTGACATCCAGGTTCCCATTTCCTGGTAAATAGAAAGCCAAATGGCGTAAAAAAAAATGCTCATAGTTTCACTCTGTCCGGGAATCGAACACGGGTCCACTCGCTTGCAAGACGAGCATACTGACTATTACACCACAGGTTGCCAAAATCACGCTTAGTAAAAATAATTTTTTTTTTTTCGTGCTGGTCAAGCCCCGACCAGAGGTTAGCTAGACCCCCGGACAACTCTTTCGGAGCTTGACCAGCACGTGGTATTGGTATTGTTATCTCGACTTGATTATATGTTACAAATTCACTTGTGAGTTTTTCAATGTTTTGTTTTGTATAATATTTACTTATTCTAAGCTAAATGTTAACAAATAAATGACTTAAATAATATGAAAACAAACAAATAAAAGCGGAACTCCAATCTAATATATACTGTATGTTACACTAAATAGGGATAATTGGCCATTAGTGATAACTTCTATGTATTTATCTTTTCTAGAAGCTTTTGACTGGCCATAAACGATCCTGTAGATCATAAATATACATATAAATGAATACCTTCTCGCATAATGTAACCTGACCAGACCTAACGTAACTTAACCTAATCTAACCTAACCTAACCTAACCTAACGTAACCTAACGAAATCTTCTTCTTCTTCTCCTCACATGCATTATTTCATTTTCAACCCAATTAAAATTCGAATGCCTTAACTTTACACACCGTGGTCCTGGGTTGTGGGTGGAGAGGGGGGATGGGGGAGGGCGGGGTGAGACTTCTATGTTTGTCTTTGATACCCCCAAAATGTTCTACACTACTGAGGGTACACACAAACACTTATTATCTTGAAATAGGTTCTTATTCTCGTACGGGAGATATACAGAGGAACAAAGAAACTGGCTTCCACACCATAAGGACTAGTGATCTCAACTACCTGTATCACTCCGCGCTGGCATGTACAGATACCAGCATTCACAAGCTGAATACATAATATGTAAATATGATAATTCACATACATAATATGGTGCATAATAAATGGAAATATTTCATAGGATTAATACATGTTCTGTAATACTTTACTATACATAATTAATAGAGTAATATAAGAATACACAGCTTAAGGTACTACTTCGTGTCCATATTATACACCTCCCTCCCCCCTATACGCTCATAGTTTCATCTTGAGCGGACCTTTTGTTTCTGAGCCGCTCGGACCTGCGGAGTACCGGGGCAGAAACACAAGGTGGGGACGGATTTACTATAAAGACATCACATTAGGGGACTCAACTGGGGAAGGGTCAACACTAGGCAGCTCCACAGGTCGGAGGAAACGACGGTTCCTCAACCATACTCTACCACTCGGAAGACGCACTTGGTAGTCCCTGGACCGGCCAATTCCCATGACAACCCCAACCTTGTCCCAGCGGTGAGATACCTGATCTTGAATCCTGACCTGCTGGCCGATACTCAACCTGGGAAGGGGACGGGCATGACAGTCGTACCGAGCAGCGACATCTGCGGCTCGTTCTGCTGCACGGCGGTCATATTCTTCAGTCTTGGCTTGCCATTCTTGAGAAAATGACTTCGGGTGGGCAGGAACACAAGACCTGAGATGATATCCACATAGAACCTGGGCTGTGGAGCGTCCGGTGAAGTTCGGAGTGTTGCGTTACTCTAACAAACCTCGATCGAAGTCCTCGCAGTCGATATTTCCTGAGGGTGACACCCTAAGGATCAGGTGTTTAACAGTCTTGACTGCGGCTTCAGCGTGTCCATTCGCCTGGGAGTAGTGGGGCGAGGTCACGGCATGACTGACTCCCCAACGGTCCATGAAGTCCTGGAACTCGTGGCTGGTGAACTGGGGTCCACCATCAGTCCTGAGGCGGAGGGGAACACCAACTTCTCCGAAGTAATGTCTGAAATTCCGGATGGTAGCAGTGGCCGTTGTATCACTACCACAGGGGACGACAACAGGCCATCCAGACAATCGGTCGGCAATGACGAGGAAGGACTTCCCTGCCACTGCAAAGAAGTCGGCCGACACAGACTCGAAGGGTCTTGAAGGGTTATCGTCGCACATTAAAGGTTCCTCTTGCTGGCTGGGTTGCAGAATCTGGCACGGCTCACAGGCACGGACGGTACTTGCAATGTCCGAATCGATTCCGGGCCAAAATACAGTCTGCTTAGCCCGTCGCTTGGTGGCCTCCATTCCTCGATGGCAGTCGTGAAGGCGGTTCAAGGTACGGCGGCGTAGGGCAGCAGGAATGACTACTCGTGGACCATACAAGACGAGGTCTCCGTCACAATAGAGGTCCTCTCGTATCTTCCAGTACGGGAGTAGCGATTCATGAAGGTCGTATCGGGTAGATGGAAATCCCTGGGACACAGTCGACGAGCCGGATATAGGAAGGGTCGGCCCGGGCTGCGGTGCGGAGATCTTCAAGGGTCTTGTCTGCATCCGGTGCTGTAGACTCTTCTGATGTGAAGACAGCCTTCAATGAGACTACTGACTTGAGGGATGCGGCAGTTGTAGAACACAACATCTCGTCCTCTGGGGTGGGGCGACTGACAGGGGCGCGGGACAGGGCATCCGGGATGCACATTAGCTTACCGGCACGCCACACAGCCGTGAAGAGATAAGGCGAGAGCTTCTCTTTCAAACGTTGAAGGCGAGGATTCTCTACTGCAACCAAAGAGTAGTGATTGATAATAGGTACAAGAGGGCGATGATCCGTGAAGAGGGTGAAGTGCTGAAGTCCTATCAGGTAGAAGTGGCACTTCGCCATCGCCCAGACAACAGCCAACATCTCCAGCTCAATCGTGGCATATCGGGTCTCAGCGTCCGTCAGGAACCGGGATCCAAACTGAATTAAGCGGAGTTGTCCACCGCCATGGTCCTGCAGAAGGGCGTAATCAACGCCGTAGAGTCTGGAGGTGTCAGTCTGGAGGACGGTGGGTACGGCTGGGTCGTAACAGGCGAGGACAGGTGGACTTAAGAGGGCTTGCTTGTCTCACTGGAAGGCCTCTTGATGATCTGGGGTCCACAGGAATGTCCTCCTGGGGCTCAGTAGGGGGCGTAACGGCTGGGCTGCGGCGGAGATGTCAGGTGAAAATTCAGCCAGCTGATTGACCAGACCCAAAAAAGAACGGAGGTCTGTCAGGTTGGCAGGGGTTGGAAAATCCCTGATTCCACTTAATTTCTCCGGGTCTGCTGAGAGAGTGTACCCACAGAAGTTCACTGATGGTGTGGCGACTACAAACTTGTCAGCGTTGAGGGTAAGCCCTTACTTTCGACATCTGGTGAGAACTTCATATATTCGGGAGAGGTGGGCACAGTAGTCTTCGTCATGGAGTAAAATATCATCAACCACCTTGACACAATTCGTGACTCCTTGAAGGGCCGCGTCACCACGTTGACAGAATGCATCGCCCGTAGCGGCAAATCCCATGGGGCCTCTGCAATACTGGTATCTTCCATATGGTGTGATGAATGTAGTCAAATGCTGGTCTTCTTCGGCCAACTCGATCTGCCAATAACCACATAAGGCGTCCATCGTTGTAAAAAAACTTCGCCTTCGGGTCCACATTTCGAACAGCTGCGAAGGGTGTGGGTGAAGGGTGGGCTGGACGGGAAACTTGCTGGTTACGTTTTGACACATCGCTGGTGATCCGTACTCCACCACCAGGTTTGGCGACGGGGACGAGAGGGTGGCACCAAGGTGAAGGTTCGTCTCCGGCCGGCTTGATGATTTCCTGAGCAACCATGGAGTCAAGCTCTTGTCTAACTAGCTCCTTGTAGGCGTGAGGAATCAAACGAGGGGTGTGGATGGCAAAAGGTGTGGCACCATCCTTAAGATGAATCTTCATAGGTGGACCCACCATCGGCTTGAGTGGTGTAGATCCCAAAGATTTCTTCGTAACCAACACGTCAGCAAACTCCTTGAGAAGGTAAGCTCTTGCATCAGAAGGGGACGTGTTTGTAGAGATGGGGAGTTCCTTCAACCTGTTGACATGGGTGACCTTTAAAATAGGTTTGGGGAATTCCTCGGAAATAATGGCCAACTCTTGACAAGGGCCATATGATAAAAGCGGAGTCGGGATCCCATCATGAACATCAATCCGGGCTGAGCAAGACTGCTTACCAAAGGTAAGAGTAGCTGTCTGACCGCCGCCAATTATTTGTTGTCGTTATGGGGTCTAAAAAAACAGCGGCCAGATCAGAACTGTTGTCTAATTGCGGTAATAATTCAATCTTCATCTCTACATAATTGGTTTGATAACAAGAATAATGATTAAGGCAGTGTCAAGGTAACTGGTTCAGGGTGTGTGTGTGTGTGTGTGTGTGTGTGTGTGTGTGTGTGTATTACATAGTGTGCAGCTTATTAGTCACACACACACACACACACACACAGGACCTCTTTACACTATAACCACCACCACACCACAACCATACCAAAACCACCACCACTCCACCACACCACAACCATACCAAAACCACCCCCACACCACCACTCCACCACAACCATACCAAAACCACCCCCACACCACCACTCCACCACACCACAACCATACCAAAACCACCCCCACACCACCACTCCACCACACCACAACCATACCAAAACCATCCCCACACCACCACTCCACCACACCATAACCACTACTATACCACAACCACCACGCAACAAATGCCACCACATAAATACTACCACTACACCACAACCACCACTACACGACAACCACCACCACACCACAACCACCACCACACCACAACCACTACACAACAAATACCACCACATAAATACTACCACTACACGACAACCACCACCACACCACACCACAACCACCACACAACAAATACCACCACATAAATACTACCACTACACTACAACCACCACACAACCACCACCACACCACAACCACCTCACAACCACCACCACACCATAACAACCACCACACCACAACCACCACGCAACAAATACCACCACATAAATACTACCACTACACCACAACCACCACTACACCACAACCACCACTACACGACAACCACTACCACACCACAACCACCACCACACCACAACTACCACCGCACCACAACTACCACCGCACCACACACTAGATAATGAGGCAACTTTTTGCCCGAGTCGATAGTCTGTGATGTGTACGACTTTTAACTGTTGACATTTTAAGTGTTTATGTTGTATCACTCACACCACATACTGCCAGTGAGACGCTCTCGTGTTTAATAAATGGTTGCCCCTCGTGTAACGAGGATGGCCGGCCCAAGGGTCACCTAGGCCTGAATTTGTTTAAGGAGCGTGTCAAGGAATAGTGCGAGAAGACCTGCCAATTCGCCAACTGCACTGGTGAACCATTACCCCGGAATACGATTAGTAAATCTATTAACAATCAGGTTCCCAATTACTACTGGGTAGACAGAGGCAAATGCTTAAAGAAGCTTGCCCATAGTTTAACCATGCCGGGGGATCGAACCCAGGTCCGCTCGCTTGCGAGGCGAGCTTGCTTGACCATTACACCACAGATACGAACACGTACGGCTCACCTGAAGATTAGTCCCTGAAGTTTATTTTACCCTAAGATTAAGTTGGGTTGGGTTAGTTTAGACCAGATTAGGTTAGGTTAGATTATAATTAGGGTGGTTAATCTTAAGGTGAAATAGCTGGACTAATCTTCGTTGATCCCATACAGTCAAGTTAACAAAATGCAAGCTGTATGGGATTAGATTTAACTATTAATCTATGTACTGTTACCAAACATAACATAATGTAACGTAACATTACGTAATGTAACGTAACGTAACGTAATTTATAATAGAATAATATAAAAAATTTAAAACTTAAAACTCATGAAAAAATACAGCAAACGAAAAAGAAAAATGATTTATCGATGTATTATTATTATTATTATTATTATTATTATTATTATTATTATTATTATTAAGCCCTAGTACATCGAATATTGTTAAGCCACCAAAGAATTACTAAAAATTTCGTTTTTTCCTACACCACTCAGCCCGGCCCACTGACTACCGACCACCCGCCATCATATTAATAACTTTCATTTTGTTTTAATTTAGTATTATTTCATAATAGATAAAAGCGTAAATCGGTTGTGATATCTGCTATTATAAATTAATTAACGAATTTATATATTGTTACGTAGTACTATCTTGCATATCGGTTCGGTAATATTAGAAAAGTGGGATCTTTTTTAAGCGAAGTTTAAATGGCTGCCGGTGGACGTGTTGTTGTCAACTAGGGAAAGGATTTAAAGTGTAAGTTAACATGAACAACAGTGCCTTAGCGTGTGACTAAAAAGGATTAAAGTTTTTATGAGAATGCCAAGAAGAGACGACAGTGCTCTGATATACAGTAGAGTTTAGACTAAAAATGGTTGAAAAACTTAGCAAAAGGATGGTCGTCAGGGCTCTGATTCGGCAGTTTGGGTAGAGCGAAGTAATCATTCGTCCTTTTAATTAGAAATGAACAGTACAAAATAAATGGAATGTTTTCTATCAGCGGTTCAGAAACAGTTGCATTCCAAATAACAAGAAGTATATAAAAAACTGCCGACAAAGCGGTGCTCTTTAAGGGAAGATAATGCACCAAGTCTGTAAGAGAAAGTTCACCTGACCATGACATCAGCCCGCAGTGTCTACCTCCTAACGCCCCTGGTATGTTATAGTCAATGAATCAAGGGATCATTGCACATTTGAAGAAGCTTAACACGCCAAAGCCTCTTAATGGCATGTTAAATGTTGGTGAAGGTGGTGATCTCGACGCTGCACGAGGCTCCTGGATAAATTACAATATTTATCACACCATCACTGAACCCCGAGTCCTAGCCAGACGTTACACAAGCTACAGGTAATAGTGTTGTGGTGCAAACTATGGCCTTCAGTGGTAAATGAGTTAGAGGTTCACTGATTCAACTGTAGAAATCAAGTATCCTTGAAATAGTAAAATTGTTCCAGGGTTTGATGTCATGGACACCCAGGACCTAGATAATAAGCCTTGTGAAGTGTAAGAACCACTTACAGCAGAGTTAGTTCAACCAGTTGTGGATGTGTTTTCCTAACTTTGCTGTTGGGGAAGTAAAGGTGGTCGAGTGTAGTATTGGTCACATTACCTTGTATACCTACAAAAAGCTTAACTCTCACCATGTTGTATCCATACTGACCTTAACAACTCGCCAGGCTTATGTGATCCACATTCACAAGAGAAGTAATTTTTCCCTGCCTTCGAACTGACTGACGAGGACACTAACCTGGCAAGGGGATTATAGGCACAAACCCACTTTAAGAGAAGTAAAAAACATGAATGACAAGTCTCTCGAGTCACTGAGGACCTGACCACCCACCACCAGCACCTGTACCACTTAGTCATACCGTAAGTGCAAACAGTCATTAGTGCATATTTTTGGCAACGATGTGTTTTTGGGCGCGGCCTTAATGACAACAGACAAAACGAACCAATTAAACCAAACCTAAAGATCTTGAGATATTTTAAAGTTGAATTTGGTTGGGTGGTTTTGCTTATCGTCATTATCAGTTTAGTCATGATTAGACCAGAACCTACATTGTTGTCAGAAATTTGTCATGAATAATTAATTTTAATAATTGTTAAGATCATTATCGCAGTCTTTAGCACACTGGGGGCCATGGCCCCCCAGCAAAATTTAGGGGGCCATAAGCTGAGGCTATGTACACATAAAAATCCCAAGCCGCACCACACTAGAACAGCCAGTCAGCAGCTGAGCCAGCCAGAGATATGGATTGGGAGAGGGGGGCCATGGATAAGGATCATATATGAAAAGTGGGTAATGATCAGAAAAAGTTTGGGAACACCATGGCACCTGCAGTATCATACACTTATATTAAAACAAACTAAACCAACCAACTAAACCTACCTAATCTAACATTACCTAATATAACCGAACCTAACCTAACTTTACTTGGTAAAGATTCGAAAAAGGTCACTTTATCGCATTTTCGTCGGAAATTTATATTCTTCGATTTTTTTTATACTTTGAGATTTCACTTGAAAATTTTATTTTTATCGCACAGAGTGGGCAGGGCTTTGAGGTAAAGGGAAATCGTGAGGTAAAACACGCAAAACGCTGACGAAATTAAACCTAACTGTTACGTTTTAAATGCAGGAAAGTGGCTTTCTTACCGTAGAACTCGGATACCTTCACACTGGTTACTCACCCAAGAGATTATGGTGTATCACTACGTAGAATTTTGCTCTGCTTCCGGCATTCAATGCGTTATGTACTTGATAAATGATGGTTTAATGAATTCCACTAACTTCCAACATCCATCTAAGTTATTGGTTATACTTTGTCATAACCAATCAGTCATTACCCTTGGTAATAATAATAATAGAGGGATCACAGATACGGGCAGATGATTGCACTTACGTTTATTTGGCACAATTCCATACACTAGACTTATAATTTGCATGGATAGGTCAGTCACTCACATTCACGCCACAGTACCGTAAGTTATAAGGGAGAGTTTGTCAACCTGGTAAATTAATCGTTTAGATCTATTAGGCCGGCCTGGAGTGCTCTTGTAGCAAACAGGCCCTCACCATTGATCACTTCCTTTACAGGACGTGTTAACTTGTCGCTGGACTTAACAAAAAAAATCTCGGGGATTTGCACACACAGACCCGTAGCACTGGTAGGACTGTATGGCCCCTGATCTTAAGTCCGCGGAGCAGGAGGTCTTCTCTAACCCAAGGTCTAAAGCCCACTGGCTAAATTTGCTTTTTTTTGAGGCGTGAAGCGATGAACAGTACACCACTGTCTCACTGGCCTGCCCCCCCCCCTACATGTCCCAGTTATGGCTGGCCGGGTGCCTTATCTCTACCGTAAACAAACATTTGGGATGGGTTGTGCGGGAGGCCCAACGCAACCCATGACAATCGCCCCTACTAAGAAAAATTTTTCTCTTGGAGAATAAATTTTCACCACCTGTATACAATCAAGAGAATGCCTAGCCCAGACACACAATTCGACATTCACACTGTGGTGTGTGTGTAACACTAACACTGCAACGGAATGTAGTCGCCAATCGCCACTGAGGGAAAACCTCAACATTTACTTTATTTTTTTTTCTGGCTGGAGGAAAACTCCGCGGCGAGGGTGACAATTCCCGAGCAATAGTTCTTGCTAAGCGTAAGCACGCTACATTTACATTAGAGCAACGTGTTGTGTGGTGTAGGGTATGTAGACATTGTTTAGGTGGCACAGGTGTTGTGTTATGTTCTCAAGTGTAGAAGGGTGTGAGAAAATTATACATAACATATGACGAACCGCCAGACGCTTGGAGGCTCGAGTCGACTGGAGTCTAGACCAACTCCACACTCATTTGGGAAGGTGACCTCTCAATCAGTTGCTCTGGTTCCGCCACAAGTCGAGATAGGAGGTCAGCCCCCACATTCAGGCTGCCCTTGATGTACCGGAGGACGAAGTTGAACTGCTGGAGATACAGTGCCCACCGCATCAGACGAGCATTTGCATTCTTAGATGGTCGGAGGCTGGTGAGCGGCATGTGGTCTGTCTCCAACACAAACTCACCTCCGTAGAGATAGTAGTAGTACTTCTTGATGCCTTCCACCACTGCCAGAAGTTCCTTCTCGACCGTGCTGTAATTCCTCTCTGCAGGTTTCAACTTGCGACTGTGATACGCAACTGGAAAAACCTCGCCGTCTGCCTCTTGTAGTAGCACTGCGCCAACCCCATCCTGTGAAGCATCGGTCCGGAGGATGAAAGGCTCTTCCTTCCTCACCAGTTGAAGGATGGGTTGCTTGCATAGCAGGTTCTTGAGGGCACTGAAAGAATCCTCTTGTTCAGGTCCCCATTGCACCTTGTTAGATGCATGTTTCTTGAGCAGGTCAGATAAAGGGAGAGCCACCACGGCAAAGTTTGGGATGAAGTTCCGGTAGTACCCTACGAGGCCCAGAAATGACCTCACTTGTTTTTTTGTAGTGGGCCGTGGTGCATCTTGGACCTTTTTGATCTTCTCATTCTGACAGGTGCAGCGTCCTCCGCCGACAGTGTGCCCGAGGAACTGTACTGCAGCCTGACCGATCTCGCACTTGCTTGGTTTCACGGTCATGTTTTTGTGTTGGAACCTCCGGAACACCTCCTCTAAGAGTTCCAGGTGTTCCTCAAATGTTGCTGAATGGATTAACACATCATCCACAAATGCCTCAACTCCCTTGATGCCGTTTAGGACTTGCCTCATGACACGGTTGAAGATGGCAGGGGAGTTTGTGAGACCAAAGGGAAGGACTCTGTACTGATAGAGACCCCCTGGCGTACCAAAGGCTGTGATCTGCCGACTCTTCGGGTCCAGTGGGATTTGGAAGAACCCCTTGGTCAGATCAAGTTTGGTAAATAACTTGGAACCAGCTATTCTTGAAAAAATAGTTTTCTGATCACACATAGGTTCAGCATCCACCTGGGTAATGGCATTTACTCTCCTATAATCCCCACAGATCCTGACACCCCCATCCTTTTTTCGGACGACTACCATAGGACTACAGTATGGAGACGATGATTTCTCGATGATTCCCACTGCTTCCATTTCCTCAATTTCTTGTTTGACAGTGTCCAGTAGTCGCATAGGTATAGGATAGGGCTTTACCCGAACAGGTGTAGGGCTGGTCAGTTCAATAGTGTGACAGTCGACCCGGGCAACTCCTGGCTTATCAGAGGAGATGTCCTTGTAGCGATGCAACAGAGAGCCAATGGCATCTCGTTCCTCTGCTGATAGATTTCCGTTCACCTCAACGTCCGTGAAAGTCTCACTCTGGCGGGAGCGTGCAGTGACAGGCCCATCCTCCTCATCACTGTCAGAGATCACTGTGGCAGCACAAGTTACCCCTGAATCACACTGGGAAGGCTCGTCCCTGTCTTCCTCAGTGGAGACTGTACCCCCGATCGGTGACTGGAAGTATTTCTTCAGCATGTTGATGTGGAACTTCTTTCGTCGAGATCCCACCTGGACGATGTAAGTCAGATCCGAGACACGCTCTGCAATGTCGAATGGACCTTTCCACTGAGCCAGTAACTTATTGCGCATCGTAGGCAACAGAACCAGGCACTGATCACCTTGCTTGAAACAACGAAGCTTGGCCTTCTTGTCATAGTAAGTCTTCTGGACCTCTTGAGCCTTTATCAGCTCTTGCTTTGCCAGTTGACAGGTTTCTTGGAGACGATCAGCTAAGTCAATGACATATGTATAAGTGGTCTTGACTTCCGGATCTGATTCCTCATCATCCCACAGTTCCCGAAGAACCTGTAGTGGTCCCCGGACGGACCTGCCGTACATAAGCTCGAAAGGAGACACCTTGAGCGAGCTCTGTGGCGCCTCCCGGTACGCGAACAGAAGTGGGGCAATGTAGCGCGGCCACTCCTTAGGTTGTTCGGCTGCCATCCTCCTGAGCATTTTCTTCAGCGTCCCATTAAACCTCTCACAGAGTCCGTTGCACATCGGGTGATAGGGTGTTGTCTTTAGCCCCTTTACCGATAGCAACCGCAACAACTCCTCCATCATGGCAGAAGTAAACTGGGTCTCCCTGTCACTGAGGACTTGTTTGGGAATACCAACCCGACAGAAGATTTCCAACATGGCTTCTGCAACAGTCGTGGCCTCAATGTTCCTCAAGGGCACAGCCTCGGGCCACCTCGTGCTAAAGTCCACCAAGGTGAGAATATACTTTGCCCCATCGCTCGCCCTTGGGTTTATCGGCCCTACAATGTCCACCGCCACCCTCTCAAAGGGTTCAGAGATCAGTGGGAGGGGCCGTAGTGGTGCAGGCGGAACTCGCCCTCGATCACTGGTTTTCTGGCACACATCACAAGAGCGGACTAGCCTGGTGATCTCCTGGCCCATCCTTGGCCAGAAGAACGCTGCACTGATGCGGTCAAAGGTCTTCTTTTTACCCATATGACCACCAAGAGCAGTGCAATGACCTAGCTTGAACACAGCTAGGCGGTACTTGGAAGGAACCACGAACTGTAGTCGTGTTTCACCCAGAGACGTCACAGTCTCTCGGTAGAGACGGTTCCTCTTCTTTACGAACCTCGTTCGATTCCCAAATGTCTCCTTGATGGTCCCAACTATCAAACTCTTGTGTACCGAAGTGAGCGTGCTGTCATCCTCTTGCTCTTGGACGACATCCTGACTATTGATGAGATCAGACGATGTGCCAATAGCCAATGGGGTGACTCGAGGTTTTGTTTGGGCCATACCCCGAGTGACTGCAGCAGCATTAACTTGGGTCAAAGCGGCAGCATCAGTTTGGGTTGCAGCATCCACTGCACAACTGTTTCTTGCTCCCTTGATATTCCCAATGATGAGATCGTATATAGGTTCCCTCATGACTGCTGCAGTGACCCAACCTGAGAAGAAGGGGGTGTCCACCTCAATCTTGGCCACTGGAACCGTTTGAATGTAACTATTGGCTAATTTAACACTTACTTGTGCTCCGGTGTATTGATGTTGCCCCACCAATTCCTTCCTGACAATACAGCCCGATGCCCCACTATCTCGCATGACAGTCGCTGGAACTCCTCCAACGTATCCAGGTTTAACAAGAAATGTGGGGTGACCCCTCGAGGAGAGGTTGGAGGCGGCAGTTAGTCAGTAGGGGTGTTGGGGTAGACATGATTCGGTATGAGCCCCTGCTTCAGGTTGCATGACGATCGGCCCTGCTGGAAGGTCAGGCCACTCCCCGCCCACAGTTTGAACACCGGAGGCTTCCTGCTGCTGGTCTCTTTGTGGATTATTATTGCTGGCACCTTGGCCTACGAATTGAGCCACGGCGGCTTCCTGCCGCCGGTTCCATCGTGGATTGTTGGTCTGGCGCCAACTGTCCTGATACTTCGGGGGGCCTTGGTGCTGTTTCTGTTGCTGTCTTTGCGGTTGTGGTTGCTGGTTATTTCCTTGTTGCCTGGGTGGGTTCGGTGGCTGTTTCTGTAGAGGTTGTTGACTTTGTTGGTTATCTGTCGACTCCCTGTTCGACCACCGCCTCCGAGTGTGGTACCCGAAAGCGCTGAAATGAGCGTCTGATTTGCTTGCCATTTCCTTCGACGTCTTGACTCCATTAGCCCTGATTTGAGCCACAAGTTCAGGGGGACAAGACCTTTCTAACTGCGTGCGCACCATTAAGTCTATAACCCCTTCCATGGACTTGGGGGTTTCATCCTTACTCATCCACTGAGCCACATAGTCCCTTAAACGATCCCGGAACTGTGCAACCGTTTCATTTTCTTCCAACATTGCCCTGTAGAACTGATGCCTGGCCTGCTCAGTAGTCAGCCCATATGCCCGCAGCAGTGCAGACTTCATGTCAGGGAATTTATTTTCAGGATGCTCTAGTCGTCGAAGAATCCCTAAAGCTTTCCCATCAAATAGGCTCAGGAACTCAAATTCCTTAATGCTGTCATCAAGCTCGTAGGCTTCTGCGAGATGCTCAAACCGGGAAATGTACATTTCCATGGATTCGCCCTCCTTAAAGGTGGGCATCTGGGGAAATTTCCTATAAGTGACGTTTTGAGTGGGAGAATTTTGGTTCCTTTCCGCTAAGGCCAGTTGGAACGCCCGTTCCCTTTGTCTCTCTTCACGTTCCAGCTTCTTTTCTTCCTTCTGAAAGTCTAGCTGGGCTAAGAGTTCTTCGTGCTCGCGTCGCTTGTCTTCTCTCTCCGCAGCTTTGTCTTCTCTCTCCTCAGCCTTCTCCATGTATGCAACCGCCTCAGCCCCCTCCAGCCCGAGGGCACGTGCTTCCTCAAAAGCCGCTGCACGAGCTGACATGGTGTAGGTGTGGGCGATACAATTGTGCAATCATCCACGGTCTGCGTCCCTGTTCGGGCGCCAATTGTTACGTTTTAAATGCAGGAAAGTGGCTTTCTTACCGTAGAACTCGGATACCTTCACACTAGTTACTCACCCAAGAGATTATGGTGTATCACTACGTAGAATTTTGCTCTGCTTCCGGCATTCAATGCGTTATGTACTTGATAAATGATGGTTTAATGAATTCCACTAACTTCCAACATCCATCTAAGTTATTGGTTATACTTTGTCATAACCAATCAGTCATTACCCTTGGTAATATTAATAATAGAGGGATCACAGATACGGGCAGATGATTGCACTTACGTTTATTTGGCACAATTCCATACACTGGACTTATAATTTGCATGGATAGGTCAGTCACTCACATTCACGCCACAGTACCGTAAGTTATAAGGGAGAGTTTGTCAACCTGGTAAATTAATCGTTTAGATCTATTAGGCCGGCCTGGAGTGCTCTTGTAGCAAACAGGCCCTCACCATTGATCACTTCCTTTACAGGACGTGTTAACTTGTCGCTGGACTTAACAAAAAAAATCTCGGGGATTTGCACACACAGACCCGTAGCACTGGTAGGACTGTATGGCCCCTGATCTTAAGTCCGCGGAGCAGGAGGTCTTCTCTAACCCAAGGTCTAAAGCCCACTGGCTAAATTTGCTTTTTTTTGAGGAGTGAAGCTATGAACAGTACACCACTGTCTCACTGGCCTGCCCCCCCTACATGTCCCAGTTATGGCTGGCCGGGTGCCTTATCTCTACCGTAAACAAACATTTGGGATGGGTTGTGCGGGAGGCCCAACGCAACCCATGACACTAACCTAATTTAATTATCACAGAAATGTTAGGAGTAATATTTAAGAACGGGTGCCCGGGTTAAGGAGCCAAGTTAGGAAACTTTCCAATAGAAGAAAACTCCTTCAGTTTAATTAAGAACATCCCAAAAATGGCGGAGGAAATAAATTTTTACCAAATAAAAAAAAATGATCAAGAACCTAACCTCAGTCAATCAAGAGTACCGTCCCCATATATATGAGTGTTGGCGACCACAGTCCTCCACTCTAAACTTTCTCGGACTGTTTTTAACAATCCCCCAAGGTTTTAATTTCATCATCCACCCCAGTCGTTGCCTTCCCCTGGCCTTTTACCCTCAACTTTGTCCATTACATATTTCTGTTCATGTATCCCCCTGAACGTATCTGAACCCTTAAGATATGATAACCACAAATGTACATCTGCATTTTATGTAGTATGGACGCTTTTCATTCACCTAACGTGGAGTAAATAATACCTGTCCTGCAGTGACAATGTAATGCTGAAAAAGGAAAAAATCTACCACTTTATTTATCCTCAAGCAAAGTCTAAGATGTTATAGTGCCCGGCTTTATGGAGTGTGGTGTGGTGGTGCCTCGGATTGTGAGACAAAGTCAATAGTCTTGCCTGCCGCATTTCTGTCCAATCACCTAATTTTCTACTTGTTTACCAAATCTCACTTACGTAACGGGAAATGCATCACCTCTGATCATTACACACATATTTTCACTATTAATATTGTATAGTATATTTTTGTAGCGTACACAAAAAAAACACTCATAAATACAATTTCTCTTCATGCCTAGGCACATTTCGTCATGGCTCAGGTTTATCCCAAAGTTGACATGAAGAGCATGACTAATGTCCACATACTATAGCAGACAGGCTGTATTAATGTTATGTTGTTTATCTCAATGACACTACAACCAAATGGTAAGTATTAGCATTCAGATCTTGAGTATTTCTTACTTAACACAACAGTGTGGCGGTGCAACTGTCCCCTATCCTCTGTCCAGTGCACAGAGACCTCCCCTCCCCTACGTCCCCTTACGTCACACCACCTCCCCTAAATATCCCCCTGACATTATTTCGGTTATTTACATTAAGAGAGTTACAGGGTGTATTAAAAAGGTATTTGAAGGCTAATTTTGTTTTTCAATTTCTGTGTGTGCGTGTGTGTGTGTGTGTGTGTGTGTGTGTGTGCGTGTGCGTGTGTGTGTGCGTGCGTGCGTGCGTGTGTGTGTGCGTGCGTGCGTGCGTGCGTGTGCGTGCGTGCGTGCGTGCGTGCGTGTGTGGACCTCGTCACACATGACAGCCTTTACATCAGACCTGTGTGGTCTGTCATCCCTCCACCTCGACCCTCCACATAAAACCTTCACTGAACGAAAAGCTTATAATTTTTAGCCCCTCTCCTCAGAGTTATGAGTTAGTGTTAAAATGTATTATAATTGACCTTCCTTCAGTTTCGTTTATCTAGGTGTGTGCTTAAGAAAATACCTTATGTTATATGTAAACAGTTCCCGTAGTTTGATATAAGAACATAAGAACATAAGAAAATAAGGAGTCTGCAATAGGCCGGTTGGCCTGTGCATGGCAGCTCCTGTCGAGAGTTACTACCACTCTCTATCATCCATGAATCTATCTAGCCTCCTTTTGAAACGTTCCAGAGTTCCCGCACTTACTACAAAGTTGCTAAGCTTGTTCCACTCGTCCACCACCCTATTTGTGAACCAGTTTCTTCCTATCTCCCTCCTAAACCTAAACTTATCCAACTTGAAT
>NW_024741878.1:0-6870 GCF_018991925.1 Homarus americanus | reverse complement strand
ACTGAACCATAACACTACCTACGGAACCATAACACTAAGTACTGAACCATAACACTACCTACGGAACCATAACACTAAGTACTGAACCATAACACTACCTACCCAAACATAACACTACCTACTGAATCATGACACTAACTACCGAACCATAACACCAAGTACTGAACCATAACACTACCTACTGAACCATAACACTACCTACTGAACCATAACACTACCTACTGATTCATAACACTACCTACTGAACCATAACACTATCTACCGAACCATAACACTATCTACCGAACCATAACACTACCTACTGAACCATAACACTAAGTACTGAACCATAACACTAAGTACTGAACCATAACACTACCTACCGAACCATAACACTACCTACTGAACCATAACCCTACCTACTGAACCATAACACTACCTACTGAACCATAACACTACCTACTGAACCATAACCCTACCTACCGAACCATAACACTACCTACCGAACCATAACACTACCTACCGAACCATAACACTAAGTACTGAACCATAGCATCACCTAATGAACCATAACACTAAGTACTGAACCACATAGCACTACCAATGAACCATAACACTAAGTACTGAACCATAACACTACCTACCGAACCATAACACTAAGTACTGAACCATAACACTACCTACCGAACCATAACACTAAGCACTGAACCATAAACACCACCTACTGAACCATAACACTACCTACCGAACCATATAACACTACCTACCGAACCATAACACTAAGTACTGAACCATAAAGCACTACCTACCGAACCATAACACTACCTACCGAACCATAACACTACCTACCGAACCACCGTAACACTACTCTACCGAACCGTAACACTAAGTACTGAACCATAGCACTACTCTACCGAACCATAACACTTTGCCCACCGAACCATAACACTAAGTACTGAACCATAACACTACCTACCGAACCATAACACTAAGTACTGAACCATAACATTAAGTACTGAACCATAACACTACCTACCGAACCATAACATTAAGTACTGAACCATAACACTACCTACTGAACCATAACATTAAGTACTGAACCATAACACTACCTACTGAACCATTACACTAAGTACTGAACCATAGCACTACCTTCCGAACCATAACACTACCTACCGAACCATAACACTAAGTACTGAACCATGACACTACCTACCGAACCATAACACTAAGTACTGAACCATAACACTACCTACTGAACCATAACACTACCTAACGAACCATAACACTAACTACCGAACCATGTCACGTAATGTCGAAGCAATAGCTCCTACAGCAAATAGCTAAGATAATTTTTTTTTTAATTTCCGACTCATAAAGGGTAAAAAAAAGATAACTAAAATAGAAGCTGAAATGACATGATAGAAATGAGTATTTGTTATTGACATTTACCAGGAAGTGAGACAGGAAATTGATCTAGCTGTGATGGCTAAGTACGAGAGGTCATACATCTACCTTCGGTTGTAAGTACTATTGGTGTTTGTCGGCATAGGTTGTAAAATATTTTTATTTACCCACACACAGACACACCCACCTCACTCACTTTCCATCTACAGTATGTATGTTTCTGCAAAGTTGCACGTATATCGAGCAGTGGTCCTCCCCACCCTGTTATATGGCAGCAAGACATGGATCACCAACTTTCACCAACGTAGTTTACATTCCATCTTCCAAGTTCGCTTGGAAGACAAGAGAACAAATGCCAGTATTCTCGCTGTCTCTAACTGTGGGAGTATCGAGGCTACCATTATCCATGAACAACTACGCTGGACTGGCCATGTTACCCGCATGGACGACAGTCAACAGCTGCCAAAGCAGCTACTTTACAGTCGCCTAACGAATATGTAAACGTAGCGCTGGTTGGCAACCTAAAATATATAAGGATGTCTTAAGACAAACCTGAAAACATGCCAAATCGATTACTCCACACCGTAACGTTTGGAGGATCACCACACAAGAAGGTGTCAATACTTTCGAGTTAGCCAGACTATATACCGAGGCAGACAAGCGCCACCGCCGGAAAGACGCTGCCGCCGCCCCTCCCGCTCTAGATGTAGCCCCCCACATCTGCAACATCTGTGAACGACCCTACCGGTTCCGTATGTGCCTTTTTAGTCACCTTAGAACTCACCAACGTAGGTAACATCCTTAATAACTCATATCATTGTATCGTAGCTGGATGATTGCCATACTCGATTCCGAGTGACAGCAAAGTAGTAGTAGTAGTAGTGTACTCTATGTATGCATGCATGCATGCATGCATGCATGCTTGCTTGCTTGCTTGCAAGCAATTGGGGACCAAGATGTTAATCGATTTGCTGATCGTATTCCGGGGTAGTGGTTAGCCAGTGCAGTTGGCGAGTTGTCCGGTCTTCTCGTAATATTCCTTGACACTGGGTCATGCAGCTCGTTAACTCAGGGTGTGGTTGTTGTGTTGGTGACAGCTTCTACACCTTAAACAAATTCACGCCTAGGTGGCCCTTGGGCCGGCCATCCTTGCTACACGAGGGGCAGCCATTATTATTATATATGTCATCAGATCAGGCTGAACAAGATCCCCCAGATTGAACAAGATCCCCCAGATTGAACAAGATCCCCCAGATGGAACAAGACCCTCCAGATTGAACAAACTCCTTCAGATTGAAAAAGATCCTCCAGATTGAACAAGATCCTCCAGATTGAACAAGATCCTTCAGATTGAAAAAGATCCTCCAGATTGAACAAGATCCTCCAGATTGAACAAGATCCTCCAGATTGAACAAGACCCTCCAAATTGAACAAGATCCTCCAAATTGAACAAGATCCTCCAAATTGAACAAGATCCTCCAGATTGAAAAAGATCCTCCAAATTGAACATGAGCCTCCAGATTGAACAAGATCCTCCAGATTGAAAAAGATCCTCCAAATTGAACATGAGCCTCCAGATTGAACAAGCTCCTCCAGATTGAACAAGATCCTCCAGATTGAACAAGCTCCTCCAGATTGAAAAAGATCCTCCAAATTGAACAAGATCCTCCAAATTGAACAAACTCCTTCCAGATTGAAAAAGATCTCCAAATTGAACAAAGATCCTCCAAATTGAACAAAGATCCCCCAGATTAACAAAATCCTCCAGATTGAACAAGACCCTCCTCCAGATTGAACAAGATCCTCACAGATTGAACAAGATCCTCCAAGATTGAACAAAGATCCTCCAGAATTGAACAAGATCCTCCAGATTGAGACAAGATCCTCCAGATTGAACAACAAGCCTCCAAAGAACAAGATCCTCCAGATTGAACAAGATCCTCCAGATTCAACAAGATCCTCCAGATTGAACAAGATCCTCCAGATTGAACAAGATCCTCCAGATTGATTAAGATCACCTCCAGATTGAACAAGATCCTCCAGATTGAACAAGATCCTCCAGATTGAACAAAGACCCTCCAGATTGAACAAAGCTCTCCAGATTGAACAAGACCCTCCAGATTGAACAAGACCCTCCAAGATTGAACAAGATCACTCCAAGATTGAACAAGATCCTCCAAGATTGAACAAGATCCTCCAGATTGAACAAGATCCTCCAGATTGAACAAAGACCCTCAGATTGAACAAGATCCTCCAGATTGAACAAGATCCTCCAGATTGAACAAAGCTCCTCCAGATTGAACAAGACCCTCCAGATTGAACAAGACCCTCCAGATTAGACAAGATCCTCCAAGATTGAACAAGATCCTCCAAGATTGAACAAGACCCTCAGATTGAACAAAAGATCCTCCAGATTGAACAAGACCCTCCAGATTGAACAAGATCCTCCAGATTGAACAAGTTCCTCCAGATTGAACAAGATCCTCCAGATTGAAGAAGACCCTCCAGATTGAACAAGATCCTCCAGATTGAACAAGTTCCTCCAGATTGAACAAGATCCTCCAGATTGAACAAGACCCTCCAGATTGAACAAGATCCTCCAGATTGAACAAGTTCCTCCAGCTTGAACAAGATCCTCCAGATTGAAGAAGACCCTCCAGATTGAACAAGATCCTCCAGATTGAACAAGATCCTCCAGATTGAAGAAGACCCTCCAGATTGAACAAGCTCCTCCAGATTGAACAAGCTCCTCCAGATTGAACAAGATCCTCCAGATTGAACAAAGACCCTCCAGATTGAACAAGACCACCCAAGACTGAACAAGACCCTCAGATTGAACAAGCTCCTCCAGATTGAACAAGATCCTCCAGATTGAACAAGCTCCTCCAGATTGAACAATCTCTTCCAGATTGAACAAGCTCCTCCAGATTGAAAAAGATCCTCCAAATTGAACATGAGCCTCCAGATTGAACAAGCTCCTCCAGATTGAACAAACTCCTCCAGATAGAACAAACTCCTTCAGATTGAACAATCTCTTCCAGATTGAACAAGCTCCTCCAGATTGAACAATCTCTTCCAGATTGAACAAGCTCCTCCAGATTGAACAAGCTCCTCCAGATTGAACAAGATCCTCCAGATTGAACAAGCTCCTCCAGATTGAAGAAGACCCTCCAGATTGAACAAGATCCTCCAGATTGAACAAGTTCCTCCAGATTGAACAAGATCCTCCAGATTGAACAAGACCCTCCAGATTGAACAAGATCCTCCAGATTGAACAAGTTCCTCCAGATTGAACAAGATCCTCCAGATTGAAGAAGACCCTCCAGATTGAACAAGATCCTCCAGATTGAACAAGATCCTCCAGATTGAACAAGATCCTCCAGATTGAACAAGATCACCTCCAGTTGAAGATGACCCTCAGATTGAACAAAGCTCCTCCAGATTGAACAGATCCTCCAGATTGAACAATCTCTTCCAGATTGAACAAGCTCCTCCAGATTGAAAAAGATCCTCCAAATTGAACATGAGCCTCCAGATTGAACAAGCTCCTCCAGATTGAACAAGATCCTCCAGATTGAACAAGATCCTCCAGATTGAACAAGATCCTCCAGATTGAACAAGATCCTCCAGATTGAACAAGACCCTCCAGATTGAACAAGATCCTCCAGATTGAACAAGATCCTCCAGATTGAACAAGATCCTCCAGATTGAACAAGATCCTCCAGATTGAACAAGATCCTCCAGATTGAACAAGATCCTCCAGATTGAACAAGCTCCTCCAGATTGAACAAGATCCTCCAGATTGAACAAGATCCTCCAAATTGAACATGAGCCTCCAGATTGAACAAGATCCTCCAGATTGGAAATCAAGATCCTTAGATTGAACAAGATCCTCCAGATTGAACAAGATCCTCCAAATTGAACAACAAGATCCTCCAGATTGAACAAGCTCCTCCTGAGATTGAACAAGCCTCCAGATTGAACAAGCTCCTCCAGATTGGAACAAGCTCCTCCAGATTGAACAAGCTCTCCAGATTGAACAAGATCCTCCAGATTGAACAAGATCTCCAGATTGAACAAGATCCTCCAGATTGAAACAAGACCCTCCAGATTGAACAAGCTCCTCCAGATTGAACAAGCTCCTCCAGATTGAACAAGCTCCTCCAGATTGAACAATCTCTTCCAGATTGAACAAGCTCCTCCAGATTGAAAAAGATCCTCCAAATTGAACATGAGCCTCCAGATTGAACAAGCTCCTCCAGATTGAACAAACTCCTCCAGATAGAACAAACTCCTTCAGATTGAACAATCTCTTCCAGATTGAACAAGCTCCTCCAGATTGAACAATCTCTTCCAGATTGAACAAGCTCCTCCAGATTGAACAAGCTCCTCCAGATTGAACAAGATCCTCCAGATTGAACAAGCTCCTCCAGATTGAAGAAGACCCTCCAGATTGAACAAGATCCTCCAGATTGAACAAGTTCCTCCAGATTGAACAAGATCCTCCAGATTGAACAAGACCCTCCAGATTGAACAAGATCCTCCAGATTGAACAAGTTCCTCCAGATTGAACAAGATCCTCCAGATTGAAGAAGACCCTCCAGATTGAACAAGATCCTCCAGATTGAACAAGATACTCCAGATTGAACAAGCTCCTCCAGATTGAACAAGATCCTCCAGATTGAACAAGATCCTCCAGATTGAACAAGACCCTCCAGATTGAACAAGCTCCTCCAGATTGAACAAGCTCCTCCAGATTGAACAAGCTCCTCCAGATTGAACAATCTCTTCCAGATTGAACAAGCTCCTCCAGATTGAAAAAGATCCTCCAAATTGAACATGAGCCTCCAGATTGAACAAGCTCCTCCAGATTGAACAAACTCCTCCAGATAGAACAAACTCCTTCAGATTGAACAATCTCTTCCAGATTGAACAAGCTCCTCCAGATTGAACAATCTCTTCCAGATTGAACAAGCTCCTCCAGATTGAACAAGCTCCTCCAGATTGAACAAGATCCTCCAGATTGAACAAGCTCCTCCAGATTGAAGAAGACCCTCCAGATTGAACAAGATCCTCCAGATTGAACAAGTTCCTCCAGATTGAACAAGATCCTCCAGATTGAACAAGACCCTCCAGATTGAACAAGATCCTCCAGATTGAACAAGTTCCTCCAGATTGAACAAGATCCTCCAGATTGAAGAAGACCCTCCAGATTGAACAAGATCCTCCAGATTGAACAAGTTCCTCCAGATTGAACAAGATCCTCCAGATTGAACAAGACCCTCCAGATTGAACAAGATCCTCCAGATTGAACAAGTTCCTCCAGCTTGAACAAGATCCTCCAGATTGAAGAAGACCCTCCAGATTGAACAAGATCCTCCAGATTGAACAAGATCCTCCAGATTGAAGAAGACCCTCCAGATTGAACAAGCTCCTCCAGATTGAACAAGCTCCTCCAGATTGAACAAGATCCTCCAGATTGAA
>NW_024741877.1:0-7288 GCF_018991925.1 Homarus americanus | reverse complement strand
GTGTGAGGGCCGGGCACCCCTACAGAGCTATGAACCGGGGTGTGAGGGCTGGGCACCCCTTCACATGACACGGGGTGTGAGGGCCGGGCACCCCTTCAGTGCCATGAATCGGGGTGTGAGGGCCGGGCACCCCTCCAGCACCATGACCCGGGGTATGAGGGCCGGGCACCCCTTCAGTGCTATCACCCGGGGAGTGAGGGCCGGGTACCCTTTCAGTGACATGACCCGGGGTGTGAGGGCCGGGCACCACTTCAATGCCATGACCCGGTGTGTGAGGGCTGGTCACTCCTTCAGTGCCATGACCCGGGGAGTGAGGGCTGGGCACCCCTTCAGCCCCATGACCCGGGGTGTGACGTTAGGGCACCGCATCAGTGCCATGACCCGGGGTGTGAGGGCCGGGCACCCCTTCAGTGACATGACCCGAGGCGTCAGGGCAGGGACCCCCTTCAGTGCCATGAGCCGGGGTGTGAGGGCCGGGCACCCCTACAGAACTATGAACCGTGGTGTGAGGGCCGCGCACCCCTTCACATGACACAGGTGTGAGGGACGGGCACCCTTTTAGTGCCATGAATCTGGGTGTGATGGCCGGGCAGCCCTTCAGCTCCATGACCCGTGGTGTGAGGACCGGGAACCGCTTCAACCCCATGACCCGGGTAGAGAGGGCCGGGCACCCCTTTAGGTCCATGACCCGGGGTGTGAGGGCCGTGCACCCCTTTAGTGACATGACCCGGGGTGTGAGTGCCGGGCACTATTTCAGTGCCATGAAATGGGGTGTGAAGGCCGGGCAACCCTACAGTGCTGTGAACCGGGGTGTGAGGGCCGGGCACCCTTTCACATGACCCGGGGTGTGAGGGCCGCGCACCCCTTCAGTGCCATGAATCGGGGTGTGAGGGCCGGGCACCCCTTCAGCACCATGATCCGGGGTTTGAGGGCCGGGCTCGATTTCAGTCCCATGAATCGGGGTGAGAGGGCCGGGCACCCCTCCAGCACCATGACCTGGGGTATGAGGGCCGAGCACCCCTTCAGTGCCATAACCCGGGGTGTGAGGGCCGGGCACATTTTCACTGACATGACCCGGGGTGTGTGGGCCGGGCACACTTTCAGTGCTATGACCCGGGGTCTGAGGGCCGGTCAGTCCTTCAGTGCCATGACCCGGGGTGTGAGGGCCGGGCACCCCTTCAGTGACATGACCCGGGGCGTCAGTGCCGGGCACCCCTTCAGAGCCATTAGCCGGGGTGTGAGGGCCGGGCATCCTCTAGTGCCAGAACCGGGTGAGGGCCGGGCACCCTACAGAGCTGAAAGCACTGCAGAGGGCCGGGCACCTCATCAGTGCCATGATCCGGGGTGTGAGGGCTGGGCACCGCTTTAGTGACATGACCCGGGGTGTGAGGGCTGGGCACCCCTTCAGTGACATGACCAAGGGTGTGAGGACCGGGCACCCGTTCAGTGCCATGAATCGGGGTGTGATGTCCGGGCACCCTTTCTCCTCCATCACTCCGGTATGTGAGGGCCGGGCACCCCTCCAGCACCATAGCACAGGGTGTGAGGACCGGGCACCCCTCCAGCACCTTGGCCCTGGGTGTGACGGCCGGGATCCCCTTCAGTGCCATGAATCGGCGTGTGAGGGCCGGGCACCCTTTCAGTGCAATGAATCGGGGTGTGAGGTCCGGGCACCCCTTCAGCCCCATGACCCGAGGTGTGAGGGTCGGCCACCCGTTTTGGTCTATAACCAGGTCTGTGAGGGCCGGGCATACCTTCAGTGCCATGGCCAGGGGTGTGACGGCCGGGCACCGCTTCAGTGCCATGACCCGGGGTGAGAGGGCCGGGCACCCCTTCAGTGCCATGAAACGGGGTGTGATGGCCGGGCACCCCAACAGAGCTATGAACCGGGGTGTGAGGGCCGGTCACCTTTTCAGTGCCATGATCCAGGGTGTGAGGGCCGTGCACCCGTTCAGTGCCATGATTCGGGGTGTGATGGCCGGGCACCCCTTCAGCTCCATGACCCGGTATGTTTGGGCCGGGCACCCCTCCACCACCATGGCCCGGGGTGTGAGGCCCGGGCACCCCTCCAGCACCACGTTCGGGTGTAAGGACGGGCACCCCTTCAGTGTCAAGAACTGGGGTAAACAGGGCCGACACCCTCTGAAAGCACCATGGCTCCGGGTGTGACGGCCGGGCACTGCCAGTGCCATGACCCGAGGTGAGAGGGCTTGGCATCCCTTCAGGTGCTATGAGCCGGGGTGTAGGCTGTGCACCTTTCGTGCTACATGAAACGGGGTGGGGAGGGCTGGCACCCCTAAAGAGCTATGAACTGGGTGTGAGGGCTGCACCCCTTCACATGACACGGGGTGTGAGGGCCGGGCACCATTTCAGTGCCATGACCTGGGGTGTGAGGGCCGGGCTCGATTTCAGTGCCTTGAATCGGGGTGTGAGGGCCGGGCACCCCTCCAGCACCATGACCCGGGGTATGAGGGCCGGGCACCCCTTCAGTGCTATCACCCTGGGAGTGAGGACCGGGCACCCTTTCAGTGACATGACCCGGGGTGTGAGGGGCCGGGCAACTCTACAATGACATGACACTGAGTGTGTGGGCTGGGCAACTTTCAGTGCCATGACCTGGGGTGTGAGGGCTGGAACCCCTTCAGCCCATGACCTGTGGTGTGAGGGGCTGTGCATACCTTTCAGAAAGGCGGCCAGGGTGTGGGACGGCTGGGCACCGCAGACCAGTGCCATGACCCGGGGTGTGAGGGCCGCGCACCCCTTCACATGACACCGGTGTGAGGGACGGGCACCCTTTCAGTGCCATGAATCCGGGTGTGATGGCCGGGCAGCCCTTCAGCTCCATGACCCGTGGTGTGAGGACCGGGAACCGCTTCAACCCCATGACCCGGGTAGTGAGGGCCGGGCACCCCTTTAGGTCCATGAACCGGGTTGTGAGTGCCGTGCACTCCTTCAGTGACATGACCCGGGGTGTGAGTGCCGGGCACTATTTCAGTACCATGAAATGGGGTGTAAAGGCCGGGCAACCCTAAAGTGCTGTGAACCGGGGTGTGAGGGCCGGGCACCCATTCAGTGCCATGAATCGGGGTGTGAGGGCCGGGCACCCCTTCAGCACCATTACCCGGGGTGTGAGGGCCGGGCTCGATTTCAGTGCCATGAATCCGGGTGTGAGGGACGGGCACCCCTCAAGTACCATGACCTGCGGTATGAGGACCGAGCACCACTTCAGTGCTATGACCCGGGGAGTGAGGGCCGGGCACATTTTTACTGACATGACCCAGCGTGTGAGGGCCGGGCACCCCTTCAATGACATGACCCGGGGTGTGTGGGCTGGGCATCCTTTCAGTGCCATGAACCGGGGTGTGAGGGCTGGACACCCCTTCAGCCCCATGACCCGGGATGTGAGGGCGGGCACTCGTTTAGGTCTATGACCAGGGGTGTGAGGGCCGGGCACTCGTTTAGGTCTATGACCACGGGTGTGAGGGCCGGGCACACCTTCAGTGCCATGGCAAGGGGTGTGACGGCCGGGCACCGCTTCAGTGATATGACCCGGGGTGTGGGGGCCGAGCACCCCTTCAGTGACATGAAACGAGGTGTGAGGGCCGGGCACCCCTACAGAGCTATGAACCGGGGTGTGAGGGCCGTGAACCCCTTCACATGACACGGGGCGTGAGGGCCGGGCACCTTTTCAGTGCCATGACCCAGGGTGTGAGGGCCGGGCACCCTTTCAGTGCCATGAATCAGGGTGTGATGTCCGGGCACCCCTTCTGCTCCATGGCCCGGTATGTGAGAACCGGGCTCGATTTCAGTGCCATGAATCGGGGTGTGAGGGCGGGGCACCCCTCCAGCACCATGACCTGCGGTATGAGGGCCGAGCACCCCTTCAGTGCTATGACCCGGGGTGTGAGGGCCGGGCACATTTTCACTGACATGACCCGGCGTGTGAGGGCCGGGCACCCCTTCAATGACATGACCCGGGGTGTGTGTGGGCCGGCACCCTTTCAGTGCTATGACCCGGGGTGTGAGGGCCGGTCACTCCTTCAGTGCTATGACCCGGGGTGTGAGGGCTGGCACCCCTTCAGTGCCATGAGTCGGGGTGAGGCCCGGGCACCTTTCAGTGCTATGAATCGGGGTAGGCCGGGCACCACTTAGGTACATGACCCGGGGGTGAGGCCCGGGCAAACCTTCAGTGCCGCGGTGGCTAATGGTGTGGAGGGCCGGGCACCATCAGTGCCATGACCCGGGATGTGAGGGCTGGCGCTCAGTGACATGGCCCGGAGCAGGAGGGCCTGGCACCCCTTAGTGACACATGACCCCGGGTGAGGCCCGGGCACCCTTCCAGCACCATGGCCCGGGGTGTAAGGGACGGGCACCCCTTCAGTGTCAAGAACCGGGGTGTCAGTGCCGGACACCCCTCCAGCCCCATGACCCGGGGTGTGAGGGCCGGGAACCCCTTCAGCCCCATGACCCGTGGTGTGAGGGCCGTGCATACCTTCAGTGCCATGGCCAGGGGTGTGACGGCCGGGTACCGCTTCAGTGCCATGACCCGGGGTGTGAGGGCCTGGCACCCCTTCAGTGACATGACCCGAGGTGTCAGGGCAGGGCCCCCCTTCAGTGCCATGAGCCGGGGTGTGAGGGCCGGGCACCCCTCTAGTGCCATGAAAAGGGGTGTGAGGGCCGGGGACCCCTACAGAGCTATGAACCGGGGTGTGAGGGCCGCGCACCCCTTCACATGACACGGGTGTGAGAGTCGGGCACCCTTTCAGTGCCATGAATCAGGGTGTGATGGCCGGGCAGCCCTTCAGCTCCATGACCGTGGTGTGAGGACCGGGAACCGCTTCAACTCCATGACCCGGGTAGTGAGGGCCGGGCACCCATTTAGGTCCATAACCCGGGGTGTGAGGGCCGGGCACCCCTTCAGTGACATGACCCGGGGTGTGAGTGCCGGGCACTATTTCAGTGCCATGAAATGGGGTGTGACGGCCGGGCAACCCTACAGTGCTGTGAACCGGGGTGTGAGGGCCGGGCACCCCTTCAGTGCCATGAATCAGGGTGTGAGGGCCGGGCACCCCTTCAGCACCACGACCCGGGGTGTGAGGGCCGGGCACATTTTCAGTGCCATGAATTGGGGTTTGTGAGGGCCGGGCACCCCTCCAGCACCATGACCTGGGGTTTGAGGGCCGAGCACCCCTTCAGTGCTATGACCCGGGGTGTGAGGGACGGGCACATTTTCACTGACATGACCCGGGGTGTGAGGGCCGGGATACCCTTCAATGACATTACCCGGGGTGTGTGGGCACCCCCTTCAGTGCTATGAATCGGGGGTGGAGGGCTGGCACCCCTTCATACCCGGCGTGACCGGGTGTGAGGGCCGGCCTCGATTTCAGTGCCATGAATAAGGGTGTGAGGGCCGGTCACCCCTCCAGCACCATGACCTGGGGTATGAGGGTCGAGCACCCCTTCAGTGCTATGACCTTGGGTGTGAGGGCTGGGCACCCTTTCAGTGACATGACCGGGGTGTCAGGGCCAGGCACCCCTTCAATGACTTGACCCGGGGTGTGTGGGCCGGGCACCCTTTCAGTGCTATGACCCGAGGTTTGAGGGCCGGTCACTCCTTCAGTGCCATGAACCGGGGCGTGAGGGCCGGGCACCCATTCAGTCCCATGACCCGGGGTGTGAGGGCAAGGCACCCCTTCAATGACATGACCCGGCGTGTGTGGGCCGGGCACCCTTTCACTACCATGACCCGGGGTGTGAGGCCCGGTCACTCCTTCAGTGCCATACCCGAGGTGTGAAGGCCGGGCACCCCTTCAGCCCCATGACCCGAGGTGTTAGGGTCGGCCACCCGTTTAGGTCTATAACCAGGTCTGTGAGGGCCGGGCATACCTTCAGTGCCATGGCCAGGGGTGTGACGGCCGGGCACTGCTTCAGTGCCATGACCCGGGGTGAGAGGGCCGGGCACCCCTTCAGTGACATGACCCGGGGCGTCAGTGCCAGGCACCCCTTCAGTGCCATTAGCCGGGGTGTGAGGTCCGGGCACACCTTCAGTGCCATGAAACGGTGTGTGAAGGCCGGGCACCCCAACAGAGCTATGAACCGGGGTGTGAGGGCCGGACGCCCCTTCACATGACACGGCGTGTGAGGGCCGGGTACCTTTTCAGTGCCATGATCCAGGGTGTGAGGGCCGGGCACCCGATCAGTGCCATGATTCGGGGTGTGATGGCCGGGCACCCCTTCAGCTCCATGACGGGGTATGTGAGGGCCGGGCACCCCTCCAGCACCATTGCCCGGGGTGTGAGTCCCGGGCACCCCTCCAGCACCATGGCCCGGGGTCTAAGGGACGGGCATCCTTCAGTGTCAAGAACCGGGGTGTCAGGGCCGGACACCCCTCCAGCACCATGGCCCGGGGTGTGACGGCCGGGCACCGCTTCAGTGCCATGACCCGAGGTGAGAGGGCTTGGCATCCCTTCAGTGCCATGAGCCGGGGTGTGAGGGCCGTGCACCCCTTTCGTGCCATGAAACGGGGTGTGAGGGCCGGGCACCCCTAAAGAGCTATGAACCGGGGTGTGAGGGCCGGGCACCCCTTCACATGACACGGGGTGTAAGGGCCGGGCACCTCCAGCACCATGAACTGCTATGAGGCTACACCTTCAGTGCTATCAGCCGGGGTATGAGGGCTGGGCACCCCTTCAGTGCTATCACCCGGGGTGTGAGGGCCGGGCACCACTTCAATGACATGACACTGAGTGTGTGGGCCGGGCACCCTTTCAGTGCCATGACCCGGTGTGTGAGGGTAGGTCACTCCTTCAGTGGCATGACCCGGGGTGTGAGGGCTGGGCACCCCTTCAGCCCCATGACCCGGGGTGTGAGGGCCGGGAGCCCCTTCAGCTCCATGACCCGTGGTGTGAGGGCCGTGCATACCTTCAGTGCCATGGCCAGGGGTGTGACGGCCGGGTACCGCTTCAGTGCCATGACCCGGGGTGTGAGGGCCTAGCACCCCTTCAGTGACATGACCCGAGGTGTCAGGGCAGGGCCCCCCTTCAGTGCCATGAATCGGGGTGTGATGGCTGGGCAGCCCTTCAGCTCCATGACCCGTGGTGTGAGGACCGGGAACCGCTTCAACCCCATGACCTGGGTAGTGAGGGCCGGGCACCCATTTAGGTCCATGACCATGGGTGTGAGGGCCGTGCACCCCTTCAGTGACATGACCCGGGGTGTGAGTGGCGGGCACTATTTCAGTGCCATGAAATGGGGTGTGAACGCCGGGCAACCCTACAGTGCTGTGAAC
>NW_024741876.1:0-5190 GCF_018991925.1 Homarus americanus | reverse complement strand
GTTAAATGATAATTATTCCCCAAAAGAGTGGACAATACCAGGAAAATTAAAACCATGGTACTAATTCTTTATTAGAAATTACCAAACCATTGAAAAAAATCAAGACTCAGCCCAATGTGGAAAAAACAACAGCACAATATTAATGATGATTATTAACTCAATCATTACTGATAATTAAATATAAAAAAAGCAAGTAAACCAGACTCCAATATAATTTATAATGCCATATTTTTTTGATAAAAGTTAAGATTTAAATATAAAATATTAAAACTGACTGAATAATGCTACATCATTAGATGATAGGAACACAAACCAAATTCCCGGAAAACCAGAACCATAATCTTGAGGAGGACACCCAAGGAGGATGTTCAATCAAACAATACCTTTACTAATCAGAACACACCTCAACCCTACCCCCTTAAAGAATATGTAACGTTTACGATGATATTACCAAATAGTATCATACCCAGGAAAATCAACTCAATTTATATACACTCTCACACGGTAAGAAAGCGAATAAAAAATACAATGATTTGAGAAAAAATGAAAAATCAGGACAACAAGAACAAATTCAAGATAATACCAAATTAAAGCCAAGATTAAAAACAAGTCCAGTAATAGTCAGACCAGAACTATACCATACGACACTGAAGTAGATGCTTGGACTAAACCCAATAAACAAAAGAGGATAATAACATACTTAAAAAGATACAAAAAACTGACAAAAAGGCAAGAATAAGATTATCAAAATAAATTCAAGAACCTAAGCATTAATAACAAAAAGAAAGATTATACTTCCCTGTCAAATCAATTACGGACCACCACCCAACCTTACTGAACACCCTTAAAACGTACAACGCAAAAACGAAAAAACAGTACAATAGCCTCAGATTTATATAAATAATAAAAATATAAGACCACATCAATAATAAACAGCTAAATAGCAAACCTCTAGCAAATAAATAGATATACACAAACAAAGCTGTAAAATATTTCAAAAAAGTGACTGAACTAAACACAAAAATATCAAACTGAAAAATAATAAGACAGGAAGAAGTAATTAAAACCACCCTCCCCAAACCAATATTTTCAACATAAAAAACAGAGGAATAAAGATAGAGTGACCAACCACCACCACAAGAACCTGAAGATACAGGCAATTTTTGAAAGACTTCACCACTAAATTACTGACTTAACTAACACTGGGACATCACTTTCCAAAGAAGCAAATAAGGACTCAAGGGTCACTAATCAACAACAAAATAATGTAATGTAATGGAAGTGGTGATGATATGTCTCTCACTTAATTCGAGAAGAAAAAACACCTACTAGTTGAAAGGAAGATCTGTCGACTGAAGCTTTGCTCACCACCTTTTCCAATTCGACAATCTTTTCAATTCTCTTAACTAATGACTTATTTATCGTACTATCTATTTGTAAACTGTTTAGTCTGAGAGTTTTAGATGGAAACCCACGATGATATCCCTAACTCTGGGATAATGCAATCAATGTAGATAATTGCCAACGGCTCTCAGAGAGGAATGCAATTAAATGAAGATATGAAGCCAGTGCCCCCTCAGACCCCCCTGGGATATCAGACACAAGGACGAACTAAGCTGATAGACTGAGCAGAACTTTCCTTCCCTTCTTTGTGGGACAGCAAGGAGTTTTGTCGAACTTAGGTATATACAGCCAAGTAAAAATAGATGCCCTTCACAACTGCGTGCTGTCGATCAAAAAACAGCAACAAATGACAAATCAACTCATTAACCAACTCATATTAAATGCAACCAAGAGAACCTGCACACCGAACAATTATCATCAAAACAATCAAATAAAACCAGAAACTCAATGAGACCGCCACCGGGGCCTATTTGATAGCATACCACAGAAACTTGCATAAACTGAATGGAACGCAAGCCAACTGGGGTCGATCGATATACATACCAGAACTTGCACACCCGAATGAGACCGCCAAAGTCAATCGGGCAGATAAGGAAAGCATACCATGCAAAACTCCGCACAACCCGAACAGACCACCCAATCGTGTGCTTTAACACCCAACATTATACTGAAAAACCCGCACAACTCCCAATGGAGACCGCCAAAGCTAAATCAGTCTGATATTACCACAGAAACCTCGCACACCCAATACAAATCAGATCGACCGATAAAAACTGACACCCAATGGGAGACCCGTCAAAGCCAACGGGGTCGATTTAATAGCATACCACAGAAACTTGCAAAATCTGGCACCAACATTTAATAGCATACTACAGAAACTTGCACACCCGAATGGGAGACAGTCAAAGTCAATCGGGGGTCGATTTAATAGCATACTACAGAAACTTGCACACCCGAATGGGAGACCGTCAAAGTCAATCGGGGGTCGATTTGATAGCATACTACAGAAACTTGCACACCCGAATGGGAGACCGTCAAAGTCAATCGGGGGTCGATTTGATAGCATACTACAGAAACTTGCACACCCGAATGGGAGACAGTGAAAGTCAATCGGGGGTCGATTTAATAGCATACTACAGAAACTTGCACACCCGAATGGGAGACCGTCAAAGTCAATCGGGGGTCGATTTAATAGCATACTACAGAAACTTGCACACCCGAATGGGAGACCGTCAAAGTCAATCGGGGTCGATTTGATAGAATACTACAGAAACTTGCACACCCGAATGGGAGACAGTCAAAGTCAATCGGGGGTCTATTTAATAGCATACTACAGAAACTTGCACACCCGAATGGGAGACCGTCAAAGTCAATCGGGGGTCGATTTAATAGCATACTACAGAAACTTGCACACCCGAATGGGAGACCGTCAAAGTCAATCGGGGGTCGATTTGATAGCATACTACAGAAACTTGCACACCCGAATGGGAGACAGTCAAAGTCAATCGGGGGTCGATTTAATAGCATACTACAGAAACTTGCACACCCGAATGGGAGACCGTCAAAGTCAATCGGGGGTCGATTTAAGAGCATACTACAGAAACTTGCACAACTAATGGGGAGACCGCCAAAGTCAATCGGGGTCGATTTGATAGCATACTACAGAAACTTGCACACCCTAATGGGAGACCGTCAAGTCAATCGGGGTCGATTTGATAGCATACTACAGAAACTTGCACACCCGAATGGGAGCCAGTCAAAGTCAATCGGGGGTCGATTTAATAGCATACTACAGAAACTTGCACACCCGAATGGGAGACCGTCAGAGTCAATCGAGGGTCGATTTAATAGCATACTATACAAAATGATCCGAGAATGTGCACACACCGAGTGGGAGACGGTGATGAAAGCGTCCGCCCTTGTACACTGGATGGCACTATTTCACTATAGTAAGGGGTAGGGGCACCTCGGTCATATTATACAACATACCAGAGAAGTTCCACACCCGCATGGGAGACCGTCAAAGTGAATCGGGGGTCGATTTGATAGCATACTACAGAGAACTTGCACACCCGAATGGGAGACCGTCAAAGTCAATCGGGGGTCGATTTGATAGCATACTACAGAGAACTTGCACACCCGAATGGGAGACAGTCAAAGTCAATCGGGGGTCGATTTAATAGCATACTACAGAAACTTGCACACCCGAATGGGAGACCGTCAAAGTCAATCGGGGGTCGATTTGATAGCATACTACAGAAACTTGCACACCCGAATGGGAGACCGTCAAAGTCAATCGGGGGTCGATTTGATAGCATACTACAGAAACTTGCACACCCGAATGGGAGACAGTGAAAGTCAATCGGGGGTCGATTTAATAGCATACTACAGAAACTTGCACACCCGAATGGGAGACAGTGAAAGTCAATCGGGGGTCGATTTAATAGCATACTACAGAAACTTGCACACCCGAATGGGAGACCGTCAAAGTCAATCGGGGGTCGATTTAATAGCATACTACAGAAACTTGCACACCCGAATGGGAGACCGTCAAAGTCAATCGGGGGTCGATTTGATAGCATACTACAGAAACTTGCACACCCGAATGGGAGACAGTCAAAGTCAATCGGGGGTCGATTTAATAGCATACTACAGAAACTTGCACACCCGAATGGGAGACCGTCAAAGTCAATCGGGGGTCGAGCATACTTTACAAAATGATCCGAGAATTCAGTAATACACCAGTGGACGGTGATGTTTTCGATTGCACTATTTCACTATATTAAGGAGAGGTGCCTCAGCCACATATTCCGGTGTGAAATATCTTCCGCCCCAGCGGAGCTGCCGCGCTTCTGCGAAGCAAAGCGCATTCAAAACAACAACCAAAATTGCCGTCGCTTTCCTTCCCTGCCCTGCAATGGCTGGAGCAGCAGCAGAAGAAGAGAGAGAGAAAATAGTCTCACGGGGCAGAGGAATGGCAGGAGCGCGATCTATGAATTTCACTCAGCCATGTCTGTCTTCCCAATTGAACATTATTACTTCGCGCACACGTCGCCACCACGGTTTCGCCGACAGCAGCAGCACCATGATGTTGCGCTCTATTGTAAGTCCGGAATCGTTATTCGCCGTTCGCGAACAGTCGGTTTAACCTGCCTAACAAAACGACCAAACAACTTCCACTCGAGGTGCGGCACGGACCGTCCCATCGTCCGTCTCATGCTGATCACTATTTCACCATATTAAGGGAGAGGGTGCTCACACACCTACCGTGTGGAATATCTTCCCCCCAGCGCGCCTTCACGGCATAAGCAAAGCTGCATTCAAAAACAACAACCAAAGTTGCCGCTGCTTTCCCCCTTTCCTGCCCTGCAATGGCTGGAGCAGCAGCAGCAGAAGAAGAGAGAGAGAAAATAGTCTCATGGGGTCAGAGAGCGCTATGGAGCGCGATCTATGAATTCCACCAGCCAGGTTCGTTCCCAACTGAACATTATTACTCTCTCGGCAAACACGTCGCCACCACGGTTTACAGCACATCATGATGTTGCGTCCATTGTAAGCTCGAACTGGCTATTCGGCTGTTCGCGAACAGTCGGGTTTAACCCGCCTAACAAACGATCAAACAACTTCCACCTCGAGGTGCTGCACGTGACTGTCCTATCGTCCATTTGTATGCTGATTGCACCATTTCACTATATTAAGGAGAGCCTTCACACACCTATTCGGTGGAATATCTTCCGCCCCCAGCGCGCTTCGGCGCAATACAAAGCGCATTCAAAAACAAATATC